>NW_027514331.1:0-79068 GCF_048772815.1 Callospermophilus lateralis | reverse complement strand
GTGGGATTTGTGTACTGATCATTACCACCAAGTATCATCAATATTGGGTTAAAAAATATTTGCAGGTATTTCGGAAACTCGTTAATTCTTAGAAGCTTGGCAACCACTCTCAATGAAAGTGCTTTTCCAGAGTCTGTGCCTAGGGCTACTTGAAGAGGAAACAAACCATAGATACAAAACTGAGAACTCGTTTATTTTGTCAAGTTTCAAAGAGCTACTCCAAACCATGTTGTATTTAGAGTTCCAAATTCATCTATCTATATAGGAGAGAACAGAAGGAAACCTAAATATAAAAACTGCTTCTGTACACGAACGCTTCAACCTAGAAGAACAAATTTGGTGAGCCAAGAGGGATTTGTGTATTGATTATTACCACCAAGTATCATCAAGATTGGGTAAAAGAAATATTTGCTAGTATTTCGGAAACTTGTTAATTCTTAGAAGCTTGGCAACCCCTCTCAATGAAAGTGCTTTTCCACAGTCTGTGCCTAGGGCTACTTGAAGAGGAATCAAACCATAGAGACAAAACTGAGAACTCCTTTATTTTGTCAAGTTTCAAAGAGATACTACAAACCATGTTGGATTTAGAGTTCCAACTTCATCTATTTATATAGGAGAGAACAGAGGGAAACCTAAATATAAAAACTGCTACTGTAGACGAACGCTTCAACCTAGAAGAACAAAATTTGGTGAGCCAAGTGCAATTTGTGTACTGATCATTCCACCAAGTATCATCAAGATTGGGTGAAAAAATATTTGCTGGTATTTCGGAAACTCGTTAATTCTTAGAAGCTTGGCAACCCCTCTCAATGAAAGTGCTTTTCCACAGTCTGTGCCTAGGGCTACTTGAAGAGGAAACAAACCATAGAGACAAAACTGAGAACTCCTTTATTTTGTCAAGTTTCAAAGAGCTACTACGAACCACGTGGAATTTAGAGTTCCAAAGTCATCTATCTATATAGGAGAGAACAGAAGGAAACCTAAATATAAAAACTGCTACTGTACACGAACGCTTCAACCTAGATGAACAAAATTTCGTGAGCCAAGTGGGATTTGTGTACTAATCATTACCACCAAGGATGATCAAGATCGGGTGAAAAAATATTTGCTGGTATTTCGGGAAGTCGTTAATTCTTAGAAGCTTGGCAACCCCTCTCAATGAAAGTGCTTTTCCACAGTCTGTGCTGAGGGCTACTTGAAGAGGAAAAAACCATAGAGACAAAACTGAGACCTCCTTTATTTTGTCAAGTTTCAAAGAGCTACTACAAATCATGTTGGATTTTGAGTTCCACATTCATCTATCTGTATAGGAGAGAATAGAGGGAAAACTAAATATAAAAATTACTACTGTAGATGAACGCTTCAACCTAGAAGAACAAAATTTGGTGAGCCAAGTGGGATTTGTGTACTGATCATTACCACCAAGTATCATCAAGATTGGGTGAAAAAATATTTGCTGGTATTTCGGAAACTCGTTAATTCTTAGAAGGTTGGCAACCCCTCTCAATGAAAGTGCTTTTCCACAGTCTGTGACTAGGGCTACTTGAAGAGGAAACAAACCATGGAGACAAAATTGAGAACTCCTTTATTTTGTCAAGTTTCAAAGAGCTACTACAAACCATGTTGGATTTAGAGTTCCACATTCTTCTATCTATATAGGAGAGAACAGAGGGAAAACTAAATATAAAAACTACTACTGTAGATGAACGCTTCAACCTAGAAGAACAAAATTTGGTGAGCCAAGTGGGATTTGTGTACTGATCATTACCAACAAGTTTCATCAAGATTGGGTGAAAAAATATTTGCTGGTGTTTCGGAAATGCGTTAATTCTTAGAAGCTTGACAACCCCTCTCAATGAAAGTGCTTTTCCACAGTCTGTGCTTAGGGCTACTTGAAGAATAAACATACCATAGAGACAAAACTGAGAACTCCTTTTATTTTGTGAAGTTTCAAAGAGCTACTACGAACCTTGTTGGATTTAGAGTTCCAAATTCATCTATCTATTTAGGACAGAGCAGAGGGAATCCTAAATATAAAAACTGCTTCTGTAGACGAACGCTTCAACCTAGAAGAACAAAATTTGGTAAGCCAAGTGGGATTTGTGTACTGATCATTACCACCAAGTATCATCAAGATTGGGTGAAAAAATATTTGCTGGTATTTCGGAAACTCGTTAATTCTTAGAAGTTGACAACCCCTCTCAATGAAAGTGCTTTTCAACAGTCTGTGCTTTGGGCTATTAAAGAGGAAACAAACCATAGAGACAAAACTGAGAACTCCTTTATTTTGTCAAGTTTCAATGAGCTACTACAAACCATGTTGGATTTAGAGTTCCAAATTCATCTATCTATATAGGAGAGAGTAGATGGAAATATAAATATAAAAACTGCTACTGTAGAAGAACGCTTCAACCTAGAAGAACAAAATTTGGTGAGCCAAGTGGGATTTGTGTACTGATCATTACCACCAAGTATGATCAAGATTGGGTGAAAAAATATATGCTGGTATTTCGGCAACGCGTTAATTCTTAGAAGCTTGACAACCCCTCTCAATGAAAGTGCTTTTCCACAGTCTGTGCTTCGGGCTACTTGAAGAGGAAACAAACCATAGAGACAAAACTGAGAACTCCTTTATTTTGTGAAGTTTCAAAGAGCTACTACGAACCGTGTTGGATTTAGAGTTGCAAATTCATCTATCTATATAGGACAGAGCAGAGGGAATCTTAAATATAAAAACTCCTTCTTAGACGAACGCTTAAACCTAGAAGAACAAAATTTGGTGAGCCACGTGGGATTTGTGTACTGATCATTACCACCAAGTATCATCAATATTGGGTGAAAAAATATTTGCAGGTATTTCGGATACTCGTTAATTCTTAGAAGCTTGGCAACCCCTCTCAATGAAAGTGCTTTTCCACAGTCTGTGCCTAGGGCTACTTGAAGAGGAAACAAACCATAGATACAAAACTGAGAACTCCTTTATTTTGTCAAGTTTCAAAGAGCTACTCCAAACCATGTTGGATTTAGAGTTCCAAATTTATCTATCTATATATTAGAGAACAGAAGGAAACCTAAATATAATAACTGCTCTGTACACGAACGCTTCAACCTAGAAGAACAAAATTTGGTGAGCCAAGAGGGATTTGTGTACTGATCATTACCACCAAGTATCATCAAGATTGGGTAAAAGAAATATTTGCTGGTATTTCGAAACTCGTTAATTCTTAGAAGCTTGGCAACCCCTCTCAATTAAAGTGCTTTTCCACAGTCTGTGCCTAGGGCTACTTGAAGAGGAAACAAACCATAGAGACAAAACTGAGAACTCCTTTATTTTGTCAAGTTTCAAAGAGATACTACAAACCATGTTGGATTTAGAGTTCCAACTTCATCTATTTATATAGGAGAGAACAGAGGGAAACCTAAATATAAAAACTGCTTCTGTAGACGAACGCTTCAACCTAGAAGAACAAAATTTGGTGAGCCAAGTGCAATTTGTGTACTGATCATTACCACCAAGTATCATCAAAATCGGGTGAAAAAATATTTGCTGGTATTTCGGAAACTCGTTAATTCTTAGAAGCTTGGCAACCCCTCTCAATGAAAGTGCTTTTCCACAGTCTGTGCCTAGGGCTACTTGAAGAGGAAACAAACCATAGAGACAAAACTGAGAACTCCTTTATTTTGTCAAGTTTCAAAGAGCTACTACGAACCACGTGGAATTTAGAGTTCCAAATTCATCTATCTATATAGGAGAGAACAGAAGGAAACCTAAATATAAAAACTGCTACTGTACACGAACGCTTCAACCTAGAAGAACAAAATTTCGTGAGCCAAGTGGGATTTGTGTACTGATCATTACCACCAAGTATGATCAAGATCGGGTGAAAAAATATTTGCTGGTATTTCGGGAAGTCGTTAATTCTTAGAAGCTTGGCAACCCCTCTCAATGAAAGTGCTTTTCCACAGTCTGGGCTGAGGGCTACTTGAAGAGGAAAAAACCATAGAGACAAAACTGAGACCTCCTTTATTTTGTCAAGTTTCAAAGAGCTACTACAAATCATGTTGGATTTAGAGTTCCACATTCATCTATCTATATAGGAGAGAACAGAGGGAAAACTAAATATAAAAATTACTACTGTAGATGAACGCTTCAACCTAGAAGAACAAAATTTGGTGAGCCAAGTGGGATTTGTGTACTGATCATTACCACCAAGTATCATCAAGATTGGGTGTAAAATATTTGCTGGTATTTGGGAAACTCGTTAATTATTAGAAGGTTGGCAATCCCTCTCAATGAAAGTGCTTTTACACAGTCTGTGCTTAGGGCTACTTATAGCGGAAACAAACCATAGAGACAAAACTGAGAACTCCTTTATTTTGTCAAGTTTCAAAGAGCTACTACAAACCATGTTGGATTTAAAGTTCCAAATTCATGTATCTATATAGGAGAGAGCAGAGGGAAACCTAAATATAAATACTGCTACTGTAGACGAACGCTTCAACCTAGAAGAACAAAATTTGGTGAGCCAAGTGGGATTTGGGTACTGATCATTTCCACCACGTATCATCAAGATTGGGTGAAAAAATATATGCTGGTATTTCGGAAACTCGTTAATTCTTAGAAGCTTGACAACCCCTCTCAATGAAAGTGCTATTCCACAGTCTGTGCTTAGGGCTACTTAAAGAGGAAACAAACCATAGAGACAAAACTGAGAACTCTTTTATTTTGTCAAGTTTCAAAGACCTACTACGAACCATGTTGGATTTAGAGTTCCAAATTCATCTATCTATATAAAAGAGAGCAGAGGGAATCCTAAATATAAAAACTGCTACTGTAGACGAACGCTTCAACCTAGAAGAACAAAATTTGGTGAGCCAAGTGGGATTTGTGTACTGATCATTACCACCAAGTATCATCAAGATTGGGTGAAAAATATTTGCTGGTATTTGGGAAACTCGTTAATTATTAGAAGGTTGGCAACCCCTCTCAATGAAAGTGCTTTTACACAGTCTGTGCTTAGGGCTACTTAAAGCGGAAACAAACCATAGAGACAAAACTGAGAACTCCTTTATTTTGTCAAGTTTCAAAGAGCTACTACAAACCATGTTGGATTTAAAGTTCCAAATTCATGTATCTATATAGGAGAGAGCAGAGGGAAACCTAAATATAAATACTGCTACTGTAGACGAACGCTTCAACCTAGAAGAACAAACTTTGGTGAGCCAAGTGGGATTTGGGTACTGATCATTCCAACCAAGTATCATCGAGATTGGGTGAAAAAATATTTGCTGGTATTTCGGAAACGCGTTAATTCTTAGAAGCTTGACAACCCCTCTCAATGAAAGTGCTTTTACACAGTCTGTGCTTAGGGCTACATAAAGAGGAAACAAACCATAGAGACAAAACTGAGAACTCCTTTATTTTGTCAAGTTTCAAAGAGCTACTACAAACCATGTTGGATTTAGAGTTCCAAATTCATCTATCTATATAGGATTGAGCAGATGCAAATCTAAATATAAAAACTGCTACTCTAGACGAACGGTTCAACCTAGAAGAACAAAATTTGGTGAGCCAAGTGGGATTTGTGTACTGATCATTACCACCAAGTATCATCAAGATTGGGTGAAAAAATATTTGCAGGTATTTCAAAAACTCGTTAATTCTTAGAAGGTTGGCAACCCCTCTCAATGAAAGTGCTTTTCCAGAGTCTGTGCCTAGGGCTACTTGAAGAGGAAACAAACCATAGATACAAAACTGAGAACTCCTTTATTTTGTCAAGTTTCAAAGAGCTACTCCAAACCATGTTGGATTTAGAGTTCCAAATTCATCTATCTATATAGGAGAGAACAGAAGGAAACCTAAATATAAAAACTGCTTCTGTACACGAACGCTTCAACCTAGAAGAACAAAATTTGGTGAGCCAAGAGGGATTTGTGTACTGATCATTACCACCAAGTATCATCAAGATTGGGTAAAAGAAATATTTGCTGGTATTTCGGAAACTCGTTAATTCTTAGAAGCTTGGCAACCCCTCTCGATGAAAGTGCTTTTCCACAGTCTGTGCCTAGGGCTACTTGAAGAGGAAACAAACCATAGAGACAAAACTGAGAACTCCTTTATTTTGTCAAGTTTCAAAGAGATACTACAAACCATGTTGGATTTAGAGTTCCAACTTCATCTATTTATATAGGAGAGAACAGAGGGAAACCTAAATATAAAAACTGCTACTGTAGACGAACGCTTCAACCTAGAAGAACAAAATTTGGTGAGCCAAGTGCAATTTGTGTACTGATCATTACCACCAAGTATCATCAAGATTGGGTGAAAAAATATTTGCTGGTATTTCGGAAAGTCGTTAATTCTTAGAAGGTTGGCAACCCCTCTCAATGAAAGTGCTTTTCCACAGTCTGTGCCTAGGGCTACTTGAAGAGGAAACAAACCATAGAGACAAAACTGAGAACTCCTTTATTTTTTCAAGTTTCAAAGAGCTACTACGAACCACGTGGGATTTAGAGTTCCAAATTCATCTATCTATATAGGAGAGAACAGAAGGAAACCTAAATATAAAAACTGCTACTGTACACGAACGCTTCAACCTAGAAGAACAAAATTTCGTGAGCCAAGTGGGATTTGTGTACTAAACATTACCACCAAGTATGATCAAGATCGGGTGAAAAAATATTTGCTGGTATTTCGGGAAGTCGTTAATTCTTAGAAGCTTGGCAACCCCTCTCAATGAAAGTGCTTTTCCACAGTCTGTGCTGAGGGCTACTTGAAGAGGAAAAAACCATAGAGACAAAACTGAGACCTCCTTTATTTTGTCAAGTTTCAAAGAGCTACTACAAATCATGTCGGATTTAGAGTTCCACATTCATCTATCTATATAGGAGAGAACAGAGGGAAAACTAAATATAAAAACTACTACTGTAGATGAACGCTTCAACCTAGAAGAACAAAATTTGGTGAGCCAAGTGGGATTTGTGTACTGATCATTACCACCAAGTATCATCAAGATTGGGTGAAAAATATTTGCTGGTATTTGGGCAACTCGTTAATTATTAGAAGGTTGGCAACCCCTCTCAATGAAAGTGCTTTTACACAGTCTGTGCTTAGGGCTACTTAAAGCGGAAACAAACCATAGAGAAAAAACTGAGAACTCCTTTATTTTGTCAAGTTTCAAAGAGCTACTACAAACCATGTTGGATTTAAAGTTCCAAATTCATGTATCTATATATGAGAGAGCAGAGGGAAACCTAAATATAAATACTGCTACTGTAGACGAACGCTTCAACCTAGAAGAACAAAATTTGGTGAGCCAAGTGGGATTTGGGTACTGATCATTACCACCAAGTATCATCAAGATTGGGTGAAAAAATATTTGCTGGTATTTCGGAAACTCGTTAATTCTTAGAAGGTTGGAAACCCCTATCAATGAAAGTGCTTTTCCACAGTCTGTGCCTAGGGCTACTTGAAGAGGAAACAAACCATAGAGACAAAACTGATAACTCCTTTATTTTGTCAAGTTTCAAAGTGCTACTACGAACCATGTTGGATTTAGAGTTCCAAATTCATCTATCTCTATCAGAGAGAACAGAAGGAAACCTAAATATAAAAACTGCTACTGTACACGAACGCTTCACCCTAGAAGAACAAAATTTCATGAGACAAGTGGGATTTGTGTACAAATCATTAAAACCAAGTATCATCAAGATTGGGTGAAAAAATATTTGCTGGTATTTCGGAAACTCGTTAATTCTTAGAAGGTTGGCAACCCCTCTCAATGAAAGTGCTTTTCCACAGTCTGTGACTAGGGCTACTTGAAGAGGAAACAAACCATGGAGACAAAATTGAGAACTCATTTATTTTGTCAAGTTTCAAAGAGCTACTACAAACCATGTTGGATTTAGAGTTCCACATTCTTCTATCTATATAGGAGAGAACAGAGGGAAAACTAAATATAAAAACTACTACTGTAGATGAACGCTTCAACCTAGAAGAACAAAATTTGGTGAGCCAAGTGGGATTTGTGTACTGATCATTACCAACAAGTTTCATCAAGATTGGGTGAAAAAATATTTGCTGGTGTTTCAGAAATGCGTTAATTCTTAGAAGCTTGACAACCCCTCTCAATGAAAGTGCTTTTCCACAATCTGTGCTTAGGGCTACTTGAAGAATAAACATACCATAGAGACAAAACTGAGAACTCCTTTATTTTGTGAAGTTTCAAAGAGCTACTACGAACCTTGTTGGATTTAGAGTTCCAAATTCATCTATCTATTTAGGACAGAGCAGAGGGAATCCTAAATATAAAAACTGCTTCTGTAGACGAACGCTTCAACCTAGAAGAACAAAATTTGGTGAGCCAAGTGGGATTTGTGTACTGATCATTACCACGAAGTATCATCAAGATTGGGTGAAAAAATATTTGCTGGTATTTCGGAAACTCGTTAATTCTTAGAAGTTGACAACCCCTCTCAATGAAAGTGCTTTTCCACAGTCTGTGCTTTGGGCTATTAAAGAGGAAACAAACCATAGAGACAAAACTGAGAACTCCTTTATTTTGTCAAGTTTCAATGAGCTACTACAAACCATGTTGGATTTAGAGTTCCAAATTCATCTATCTATATAGGAGAGAGTAGATGGAAATATAAATATAAAAACTGCTACTGTAGAAGAACGCTTCAACCTAGAAGAACAAAATTTGGTGAGCCAAGTGGGATTTGTGTACTGATCATTACCACCAAGTATGATCAAGATTGGGTGAAAAAATATATGCTGGTATTTCGGCAACGCGTTAATTCTTAGAAGCTTGACAACCCCTCTCAATGAAAGTGCTTTTCCACAGTCTGTGCTTCGGGCTACTTGAAGAGGAAACAAACCATAGAGACAAAACTGAGAACTCCTTTATTTTGTGAAGTTTCAAAGAGCTACTACGAACCGTGTTGGATTTAGAGTTGCAAATTCATCTATCTATATAGGACAGAGCAGAGGGAATCTTAAATATAAAAACTGCTTCTTAGACGAACGCTTAAACCTAGAAGAACAAAATTTGGTGAGCCACGTGGGATTTGTGTACTGATCATTACCACCAAGTATCATCAATATTGGGTGAAAAAATATTTGCAGGTATTTCGGATACTCGTTAATTCTTAGAAGCTTGGCAACCCCTCTCAATGAAAGTGCTTTTCCACAGTCTGTGCCTAGGGCTACTTGAAGAGGAAACAAACCATAGATACAAAACTGAGAACTCCTTTATTTTGTCAAGTTTCAAAGAGCTACTCCAAACCATGTTGGATTTAGAGGTCCAAATTCATCTATCTATATATTAGAGAACAGAAGGAAACCTAAATATAATAACTGCTCTGTACACGAACGCTTCAACCTAGAAGAACAAAATTTGGTGAGCCAAGAGGGATTTGTGTACTGATCATTACCACCAAGTATCATCAAGATTGGGTAAAAGAAATATTTGCTGGTATTTCGAAACTCGTTAATTCTTAGAAGCTTGGCAACCCCTCTCAATTAAAGTGCTTTTCCACAGTCTGTGCCTAGGGCTACTTGAAGAGGAAACAAACCATAGAGACAAAACTGAGAACTCCTTTATTTTGTCAAGTTTCAAAGAGATACTACAAACCATGTTGGATTTAGAGTTCCAAATTCATCTATTTATATAGGAGAGAACAGAGGGAAACCTAAATATAAAAACTGCTTCTGTAGACGAACGCTTCAACCTAGAAGAACAAAATTTGGTGAGCCAAGTGCAATTTGTGTACTGATCATTACCACCAAGTATCATCAAAATCGGGTGAAAAAATATTTGCTGGTATTTCGGAAACTCGTTAATTCTTAGAAGCTTGGCAACCCCTCTCAATGAAAGTGCTTTTCCACAGTCTGTGCCTAGGGCTACTTGAAGAGGAAACAAACCATAGAGACAAAACTGAGAACTCCTTTATTTTGTCAAGTTTCAAAGAGCTACTACGAACCACGTGGAATTTAGAGTTCCAAATTCATCTATCTATATAGGAGAGAACAGAAGGAAACCTAAATATAAAAACTGCTACTGTACACGAACGCTTCAACCTAGAAGAACAAAATTTCGTGAGCCAAGTGGGATTTGTGTACTGATCATTACCACCAAGTATGATCAAGATCGGGTGAAAAAATATTTGCTGGTATTTCGGGAAGTCGTTAATTCTTAGAAGCTTGGCAACCCCTCTCAATGAAAGTGCTTTTCCACAGTCTGGGCTGAGGGCTACTTGAAGAGGAAAAAACCATAGAGACAAAACTGAGACCTCCTTTATTTTGTCAAGTTTCAAAGAGCTACTACAAATCATGTTGGATTTAGAGTTCCACATTCATCTATCTATATAGGAGAGAACAGAGGGAAAACTAAATATAAAAACTACTACTGTAGATGAACGCTTCAACCTAGAAGAACAAAATTTGGTGAGCCAAGTGGGATTTGTGTACTGATCATTACCACCAAGTATCATCAAGATTGGGTGAAAAATATTTGCTGGTATTTGGGAAACTCGTTAATTATTAGAAGCTTGGCAACCCCTCTCAATGAAAGTACTTTTACACAGTCTGTGCTTAGGGCTACTTAAAGCGGAAACAAACCATAGAGACAAAACTGAGAACTCCTTTATTTTGTCAGTTTCAAAGAGCTACTACAAACCATGTTGGATTTAAAGTTCCAAATTCATGTATCTATATAGGAGAGAGCAGAGGGAAACCTGAATATAAAAACTCCTACTGTAGAAGAACGCTTCAACCTAGAAGAACAAAATTTGGTGAGCCAAGTGGGATTTGTGTACTGATCATTACCACCAAGTATCATCAAGATTGGGTGAAAAAATATTTGCTGGTATTTCGGAAATGCGTTAATTCTTAGAAGATTGACAACCCCTCTCAATGAAAGTGCTTTTTCACAGTCTGTGCTTAGGGCTACTTGAAGAGGAAACAAACCATAGAGACAAAACTGAGAACTAATTTATTTTGTCAAGTTTCAAAGAGCTACTACTAACCATGTTGGATTTAGAGTTCCAAATTCATCTATCTATATACGAGAGATCAGAGGGAATCCTACATATAAAAACTGCTTCTGTAGACGAACGCTTCAACCTAGAAGAACAAAATTTGGTGAGCCAAGTGGGATTTGTGTACTGATCATTACCACCAAGTATCATCAAGATTGGGTGAAAAAATATTTGCTGGTATTTCGGAAACTCGTTAATTCTTAGAAGCTTGACAACCCCTCTCAATGAAAGTGCTTTTACACAGTCTGTGCTTAGGGCTACTTAAAGAGGAAACAAACCATGGAGACAATACTGAAAACTCCTTTATTTTGTCAAGTTTCACAGAGCTACTACAAACCATGTTGGATTTAGAGTTCAAAATTCATCTATCTATATAGGATTGAGCAGATGGAAATCTAAATATAAAAACTGCTACTTAGACGAACGCTTCAACCTAGAAGAACAAAATTTCGTGAGCCAAGTGGGATTTGTGTACTGATCATTACCACCAAGTATCATCAAGATTGGGTGAAAAAATATTTGCTGGTATTTCGGAAATGCGTTAATTCTTAGAAGATTGACAACCCCTCTCAATGAAAGTGCTTTTCCACAGTCTGTGCTGAGGGCTACTTGAAGAGGAAACAAACCTTAGAGACAGAACTGAGAACTCCTTTATTTTGTAAAGTTTCAAAGAGCTACTACAAACTATGTTGGATTTAGAGTTCCACATTCATCTATCTATATAGGAGAGAGCAGATGGAAATATAAATATAAAAACTGCTACTGTAGACGAACGCTTCAACCTAGAAGAACAAAATTTGGTGAGCCAAGTGGGATTTGTGTACTGATCATTACCACCAAGTATCATCAAGATTGGGTGAAAAAATATATGCTGGTATTTCGGAAACTTGTTAATTCTTAGAAACTTGACAACCCCTCTCAATGAAAGTGCTTTTCAACAGTCTGTGCTTAGGGCTACTTGAAGAGGAAACAAACCGTAGAGACAAAACTGAGAACTCCTTTATTTTGTGAAGTTTCAAAGAGCTACTACGAACCGTGTTGGATTTAGAGTTGCAAATTCATCTATCTATATAGGACAGAGCAGAGGGAATCTTAAATATAAAAACTGCTTCTGTAGACGAACGCTTCAACCTAGAAGAACAAAGTTTGGTGAGCCACGTGCGATTTGTGTACTGATCATTACCACCAAGTATCATCAATATTGGGTGAAAAAATATTTGCAGGTATTTCGGAAACTCTTTAATTCTTAGAAGTTTGGCAACCCCTCTCAATGAAAGTGCTTTTCCACAGTCTGTGCTTAGGGCTACTTGAAGAGGAAACAAACCATAGAGACAAAACTGAGAACTCCTTTATTTTGTCAAGTTTCAAAGAGCTACTCCAAACCATGTTGGATTTAGAGTTCCAAATTCATCTATCTATATTGGAGAGAACAGAAGGAAACCTAAATATAAAAACTGCTTCTGTACACGAACGCTTCAACCTAGAAGAACAAAATTTGGTGAGCCAAGTGGGATTTGTGTACTGATCATTACCACCAAGTATCATCAAGATTGCATAAAAAAATATTTGCTGGTATTTCGGAAACTCGTTAATTCTTAGAAGCTTGGCAACCCCTCTCGATGAAATTGCTTTTCCACAGTCTGTGCCTAGGGCTATTGAAGAGGAAACAAACCATAGAGACAAAACTGAGAACTCCTTTATTTTGTCAAGTTTCAAAGAGATACTACAAATCATGTTGGATTTAGAGTTCCACATTCATCTATCTATATAGGAGAGAACAGAGGGAAAACTAAATATAAAAACTACTACTGTAGATGAACGCTTCAACCTAGAAGAACAAAATTTGGTGAGCCAAGTGGGATTTGTGTACTGATCATTACCACCAAGTATCATCAAGATTGGGTGAAAAATATTTGCTGGTATTTGGGAAACTCTTTAATTTTAGAAGCTTGGCAACCCCTCTCAATGAAAGTGCTTTTACACAGTCTGTGCTTAGGGCTAATTAAAGCGGAAACAAACCATAGAGACAAAACTGAGAACTCCTTCATTTTGTCAAGTTTCAAAGAGCTACTACAAACCATGTTGGATTTAAAGTTCCAAATTCATGTATCTATATAGGAGAGAGCAGAGGGAAACCTAAATATAAAAACTGCTACTGTAGACGAACGCTTCAACCTAGAAGAACAAAATTAGGTGAGCCAAGTGGGATTTGTGTACTGATCATTACCACCAAGTATCATCAAGATTGGGTGAAAAAATATTTGCTGGTATTTCGGAAACGCGTTAATTCTTAGAAGATTGACAACCCCTCTCATTGAAAGTGCTTTTTCACAGTCTGTGCTTAGGGCTACTTGAAGAGGAAACAAACCATAGAGACAAAACTGAGAACTCCTTTATTTTGTCAAGTTTCAAAGAGCTACTACAAACCATGTTGGATTTAAAGTTCCAAATTCATGTATCTATATAGGAGAGAGCAGAGGGAAACCTAAATATAAATACTGCTACTGTAGACGAACGCTTCAACCTAGAAGAACAAAATTTGGTGAGCCAAGTGGGATTTGGGTACTGATCATTACCACCAAGTATCATCAAGATTGGGTGAAAAAATATTTGCTGGTATTTCGGAAACTCGTTAATTCTTAGAAGGTTGGAAACCCCTATCAATGAAAGTGCTTTTCCACAGTCTGTGCCTAGGGCTACTTGAAGAGGAAACAAACCATAGAGACAAAACTGATAACTCCTTTATTTTGTCAAGTTTCAAAGTGCTACTACGTACCATGTTGGATTTAGAGTTCCAAATTCATCTATCTCTATCAGAGAGAACAGAAGGAAACCTAAATATAAAAACTGCTACTGTACACGAACGCTTCACCCTAGAAGAACAAAATTTCATGAGACAAGTGGGATTTGTGTACAAATCATTAAAACCAAGTATCATCAAGATTGGGTGAAAAAATATTTGCTGGTATTTCGGAAACTCGTTAATTCTTAGAAGGTTGGCAACCCCTCTCAATGAAAGTGCTTTTCCACAGTCTGTGACTAGGGCTACTTGAAGAGGAAACAAACCATGGAGACAAAATTGAGAACTCCTTTATTTTGTCAAGTTTCAAAGAGCTACTACAAACCATGTTGGATTTAGAGTTCCACATTCTTCTATCTATATAGGAGAGAACAGAGGGAAAACTAAATATAAAAACTACTACTGTAGATGAACGCTTCAACCTAGAAGAACAAAATTTGGTGAGCCAAGTGGGATTTGTGTACTGATCATTACCAACAAGTTTCATCAAGATTGGGTGAAAAAATATTTGCTGGTGTTTCAGAAATGCGTTAATTCTTAGAAGCTTGACAACCCCTCTCAATGAAAGTGCTTTTCCACAGTCTGTGCTTAGGGCTACTTGAAGAATAAACATACCATAGAGACAAAACTGAGAACTCCTTTATTTTGTGAAGTTTCAAAGAGCTACTACGAACCTTGTTGGATTTAGAGTTCCAAATTCATCTATCTATTTAGGACAGAGCAGAGGGAATCCTAAATATAAAAACTGCTTCTGTAGACGAACGCTTCAACCTAGAAGAACAAAATTTGGTGAGCCAAGTGGGATTTGTGTACTGATCATTACCACGAAGTATCATCAAGATTGGGTGAAAAAATATTTGCTGGTATTTCGGAAACTCGTTAATTCTTAGAAGTTGACAACCCCTCTCAATGAAAGTGCTTTTCCACAGTCTGTGCTTTGGGCTATTAAAGAGGAAACAAACCATAGAGACAAAACTGAGAACTCCTTTATTTTGTCAAGTTTCAATGAGCTACTACAAACCATGTTGGATTTAGAGTTCCAAATTCATCTATCTATATAGGAGAGAGTAGATGGAAATATAAATATAAAAACTGCTACTGTAGAAGAACGCTTCAACCTAGAGGAACAAAATTTGGTGAGCCAAGTGGGATTTGTGTACTGATCATTACCACCAAGTATGATCAAGATTGGGTGAAAAAATATATGCTGGTATTTCGGCAACGCGTTAATTCTTAGAAGCTTGACAACCCCTCTCAATGAAAGTGCTTTTCCACAGTCTGTGCTTCGGGCTACTTGAAGAGGAAACAAACCATAGAGACAAAACTGAGAACTCCTTTATTTTGTGAAGTTTCAAAGAGCTACTACGAACCGTGTTGGATTTAGAGTTGCAAATTCATCTATCTATATAGGACAGAGCAGAGGGAATCTTAAATATAAAAACTGCTTCTTAGACGAACGCTTAAACCTAGAAGAACAAAATTTGGTGAGCCACGTGGGATTTGTGTACTGATCATTACCACCAAGTATCATCAATATTGGGTGAAAAAATATTTGCAGGTATTTCGGATACTCGTTAATTCTTAGAAGCTTGGCAACCCCTCTCAATGAAAGTGCTTTTCCACAGTCTGTGCCTAGGGCTACTTGAAGAGGAAACAAACCATAGATACAAAACTGAGAACTCCTTTATTTTGTCAAGTTTCAAAGAGCTACTCCAAACCATGTTGGATTTAGAGGTCCAAATTCATCTATCTATATATTAGAGAACAGAAGGAAACCTAAATATAATAACTGCTCTGTACACGAACGCTTCAACCTAGAAGAACAAAATTTGGTGAGCCAAGAGGGATTTGTGTACTGATCATTACCACCAAGTATCATCAAGATTGGGTAAAAGAAATATTTGCTGGTATTTCGAAACTCGTTAATTCTTAGAAGCTTGGCAACCCCTCTCAATTAAAGTGCTTTTCCACAGTCTGTGCCTAGGGCTACTTGAAGAGGAAACAAACCATAGAGACAAAACTGAGAACTCCTTTATTTTGTCAAGTTTCAAAGAGATACTACAAACCATGTTGGATTTAGAGTTCCAACTTCATCTATTTATATAGGAGAGAACACAGGGAAACCTAAATATAAAAACTGCTTCTGTAGACGAACGCTTCAACCTAGAAGAACAAAATTTGGTGAGCCAAGTGCAATTTGTGTACTGATCATTACCACCAAGTATCATCAAAATCGGGTGAAAAAATATTTGCTGGTATTTCGGAAACTCGTTAATTCTTAGAAGCTTGGCAACCCCTCTCAATGAAAGTGCTTTTCCACAGTCTGTGCCTAGGGCTACTTGAAGAGGAAACAAACCATAGAGACAAAACTGAGAACTCCTTTATTTTGTCAAGTTTCAAAGAGCTACTACGAACCACGTGGAATTTAGAGTTCCAAATTCATCTATCTATATAGGAGAGAACAGAAGGAAACCTAAATATAAAAACTGCTACTGTACACGAACGCTTCAACCTAGAAGAACAAAATTTCGTGAGCCAAGTGGGATTTGTGTACTGATCATTACCACCAAGTATGATCAAGATCGGGTGAAAAAATATTTGCTGGTATTTCGGGAAGTCGTTAATTCTTAGAAGCTTGGCAACCCCTCTCAATGAAAGTGCTTTTCCACAGTCTGGGCTGAGGGCTACTTGAAGAGGAAAAAACCATAGAGACAAAACTGAGACCTCCTTTATTTTGTCAAGTTTCAAAGAGCTACTACAAATCATGTTGGATTTAGAGTTCCACATTCATCTATCTATATAGGAGAGAACAGAGGGAAAACTAAATATAAAAACTACTACTGTAGATGAACGCTTCAACCTAGAAGAACAAAATTTGGTGAGCCAAGTGGGATTTGTGTACTGATCATTACCACCAAGTATCATCAAGATTGGGTGAAAAATATTTGCTGGTATTTGGGAAACTCGTTAATTATTAGAAGCTTGGCAACCCCTCTCAATGAAAGTACTTTTACACAGTCTGTGCTTAGGGCTACTTAAAGCGGAAACAAACCATAGAGACAAAACTGAGAACTCCTTTATTTTGTCAGTTTCAAAGAGCTACTACAAACCATGTTGGATTTAAAGTTCCAAATTCATGTATCTATATAGGAGAGAGCAGAGGGAAACCTAAATATAAAAACTGCTACTGTAGACGAACGCTTCAACCTAGAAGAACAAAATTTGGTGAGCCAAGTGGGATTTGTGTACTGATCATTACCACCAAGTATCATCAAGATTGGGTGAAAAAATATTTGCTGGTATTTCGGAAACACGTTAATTCTTAGAAGATTGACAACCCCTCTCAATGAAATTGCTTTTTCACAGTCTGTGCTTAGGGCTACTTGAAGAGGAAACAAACCATAGAGACAAAACTGAGAACTCCTTTATTTTGTCAAGTTTCAAAGTGCTACTACTAACCATGTTGGATTTAGAGTTCCAAATTCATCTATCTATATAGGAGAGATCAGAGGGAATCCTACATATAAAAACTGCTTCTGTAGACGAACGCTTCAACCTAGAAGAACAAAATTTGGTGAGCCAAGTGGGATTTGTGTACTGATCATTACCACCAAGTATCATCAAGATCGGGTGAAAAAATATTTGCTGGTATTTCAGAAACTCCTTAATTCTTAGAAGCTTGGCAACTTCTCTCAATGAAAGTGCTTTTCCACAGTCTGTGCTGAGGGCTACTTGAAGAGGAAAGAAACCTTAGAGACAGAACTGAGAACTCCTTTATTTTGTAAAGTTTCAAAGAGCTACTACGAACCATGTTGGATTTAGAGTTCCAAATTCATCTATCTATTTAGGACAGAGCAGAGGGAATCCTAAATAGAAAAACTGCTTCTGTAGACGAACGCTTCAACCTAGAAGAACAAAATTTGGTGAGCCAAGTTGGATTTGTGTACTTATCATTACCACCAAGTATCATCAAGATTGGGTGAAAAAATATTTGCTGGTATTTCGGAAACTCGTTAATTCTTAGAAGCTTGACAACCCCTCTCAATGAAAGTGCTTTTCCACAGTCTGTGCTTAGGGTTACTTAAAGAGGAAACAAACCATAGAGACAAAACTGAGAACTCCTTTATTTTGTCAAGTTTCAAAGAGCTACTACAAACCATGTTGGATTTAGAGTTCCAAATTCATCTATCTATATCGGAGAGAGCAGATGGAAATATAAATATAAAAACTGCTACTGTAGACGAACGCTTCAACCTAGAAGAACAAAATTTGGTGAGCCAAGTGGGATTTGTGTACTGATCATTACCACCAAGTATCATCAAGATTGGGTGAAAAAATATATGCTGGTATTTCGGAAACGTGTTAATTCTTAGAAGCTTGACAACCCCTCTCAATGAAAGTGCTTTTCAACAGTCTGTGCTTAGGGCTACTTGAAGAGGAAACAAACCGTAGAGACAAAACTGAGAACTCCTTTATTTTGTGAAGTTTCAAAGAGCTACTACGAACCGTGTTGGATTTAGAGTTGCAAATTCATCTATCTATATAGAACAGAGCAGAGGGAATCTTAAATATAAAAACTGCTTCTGTAGACGAACGCTTCAACCTAGAAGAACAAAGTTTGGTGAGCCACGTGGGATTTGTGTACTGATCATTACCACCCAGTATCATCAATATTGGGTGAAAAAATATTTGCAGGTATTTCGTAAACTCTTTAATTCTTAGAAGTTTGGCAACCCCTCTCAATGAAATTGCTTTTCCACAGTCTGTGCCTAGGGCTATTGAAGAGGAAACAAACCATAGAGACAAAACTGAGAACTACTTTATTTTGTCAAGTTTCAAAGAGATACTACAAACCCTGTTGGATTTAGAGTTCCAAATTCATCTATGTATATAAGAGAGAACAGAGCGAAAACTAAATATAAAAACCGATACTGTAGACGAACGCTTCAACCTAGAAGAACAAAATTTGCTGAGCCAAGTGGGATTTGTGTACAAATCATTACCACCAAGTATCATCAAGATTGGGTGAAAAAGTATTTGCTGGTATTTCGGAAACTCGTTAATTCTTAGAAGCTTGGCAACCCCTCTCAATGAAAGTGGTTTTCCACAGTCTGTGCCTAGGGCTACTTGAAGAGGAAACAAACCATGGAGACAAAACTGAGAACTCCTTCATTTTGTCAAGTTTCAAAGAGCTACTACGAACCATGTTTGATTTAGATTTCCAAATTCATCTATCTATTTAGGACAGAGCAGAGGGAATCCTAAATATAAAAACTGCTTCTGTAGATGAACGCTTCAACCTAGAACAACAAAATTTGGTGAGCCAAGTGGGATTTGTGTACTGATCATTACCACCAAGTATCATCAAGATTGGGTGAAAAAATATTTGCTGGTATTTCGGAAACTCGTTAATTCATAGAAGCTTTACAACCCCTCTCAATGAAAGTGCTTTTCCACAGTCTGTGCTTAGGGCTACTTAAAGAAGAAACAAACCATAGAGACAAAACTGAGAACTCCTTTATTTTGTCAAGTTTCAAAGAGCTACTACAAACCATGTTGGATTTAGAGATCCACATTCATCTATCTATATAGGAGAGAACAGAGGGAAAACTAAATATAAAAACTACTACTGTAGATGAACGCTTCAACCTAGAAGAACAAAATTTGGTGAGCCAAGTGGGATTTGTGTACTGATCATTACCACCAAGTTTCATCAAGATTGGGTGAAAAAATATTTGCTGGTATTTCGGAGATGCGTTAATTCTTAGATTCTTGACAACCCCTCTCAATGAAAGTGCTTTTCCACAGTCTGTGCTTAGGGCTACTTGAAGAGGAAACAAACCATAGAGACAAAACTGAGAACTCCTTTGTTTTGTGAAGATTCAAAGAGCTACTACGAACCATGTTGGATTTAGATTTGCAAATTCATCTATCTATATAGGACAGAGCAGAGGGAATCCTAAATATAAAAACTGCTTCTGTAGATGAACACTTCAACCTAGAAGAACAAAATTTGGTGAGCCAAGTGGGATTTGTGTACTGTTCATTACCACCAAGTATCCTCAAGATTGGGTGAAAAAATATTTGCTGGTATTTCGGAAACTCGTCAATACTTAGAAGCTTGGCAACCCCTCTCAATGAAAGTGCTTTTCCACAGTCTGTGCATAGGACTACTTAAAGAGGAAACAAAGCATCGAGACAAAACTGAGCACTCCTTTATTTTGTCAAGTTTCAAAGAGCTACTACAAACCATGTTCGATTTAGAGTTCCAAATTCATCTATCTATATAGGAGAGAGCAGATGGAAACCTAAATATAAAAACTACTACTGTAGACGAACGCTTCAACCTAGAAGAACAAAATTTGGTGAGCCAAGTGGGATTTATGTACTGATCATTACCACCAAGTATCATCAAGATTGGGTGAAAAATTGTTCGCTCGTATTTCGGAAACTTGTTAATTCTTAGAAGGTAGGCAACCCCTCTCAATGAAAGTGCTTTTACTCAGTCTGTGCTTAGGGCTACTTAAAGAGGAAACAAACCATAGAGACAAAACTGAGAGCTCTTTTATTTTGTCAAGTTTCAAAGAGCTACTACAAACCATGTTGGATTTAGGGTTCCAAATTCATCTATCAATATAGGTGAGAGCAGATGGAAACCTAAATATAAAAACTACTACTGTAGACGAACGCTTCAACCTAGAAGAACAAAATTTGGTGAGCCAAGTGGGATTTGTGTACTGATCATTACCACCAAGTATCATCAAGATTGGGTGAAAAATATTTGCTGGAATTTGGGAAAATCGTTAATTATTAGAAGCTTGGCAACCCCTCTCAATGAAAGTGCTTTTACACAGTCTGTGCCTAGGGCTACTTGAAGAGGAAACAAACCATAGAGACATAACTGAGAACTCCTTAATTTGTCAAGATTCAAAGAGCTACAACAAACCATGTTGGATTTAGAGTTCCAAATTCATCTATTTATATAGGAGAGAACAGAAGGAAACCTAAATATAAAAACTGCTACTGTACACGAACGCTTCAACCTAGAAGAACAAAATTTGGTGAGCCAAGTCGGATTTGTGTACTAATCATTACCACCAAGTATTATCAAGATCGGGTGAAAAAATATTTCCTTGTATTTCGGAAAATCGTTAATTCTTAGAAGCTTGGCAACCCCTCTCGATGAAAGTACTTTTCCACAGTCTGTGCTGAGGGCTACATGAAGGGGAAACAAACCATGGAGACAAAACTAAGACCTCCTTTATTTTGTAAAGTTTCAAAGAGCTACTACAAACCATGTTGGATTTAGAGTTCCAAATTCATCTATCTATATAGGAGAGAACAGAGGGAAAACTAAATATAAATACTACTACTGTAGATGAACGCTTCAACCTAGAAGAACAAAATTTGGTGAGCCAAGTGAAATGTGTGTACTGATCATTACCACCAAGTATCATCAACATTGGGTGAAAAAAATATTTGCTGGTATTTGGGAATCTCGTTAATTCTTAGAAGCTTGGCAACCCCTCTCAATGAAAGTGCTTTTCCACAGTCTGTGCCTAGGGCTAGGAAGAGGAAACAAACCATAGAGACAAAACTGAGAACTCCTTTATTTTGTCAAGTTTCAAAGAGCTTCTACGAACCCTGTTGGATTTAGATTTCCAAATTCATCTATCTGTATAGGAGAGAACAGAGGGAAGCCTAAATATAAAAACTTCTACTGTAGATGAATGCTTCAACCTAGAAGAACAAAATTTGGTGAGCCAAGTGGGATTTGTGTACTGATCATTACCACCAAGTATCATCAAGATTGGATGAAAAAATATTTGCTGGTATTTCGGAAACTCGTTAATTCTTAGAAGGTTGGCAACCCCTCTCAGTGAAAGTGCTTTTCCACAGTCTGTGCATAGGGCTACTTAAAGAGAAAACAAACCTTAGAGACCAAACTGAGAACTCCTTTATTTTGTCAAGTTTCAAAGAGCTTCTACTAACCATGTTGAATTTTGAGTTCCAAATTCATCTATATATATGAGAGAGAACAGTGGGAAAACTAAATATAAAAACTACTACTGTAGATGAACGCTTCAACCTAGAAGAACAAAATTTGGTGAGCCAAGTGGAATTTGTGTACTGATCATTACCATCAAGTATCATCAAGATCGGGTGAAAAAATATTTGCTGGTATTTCGGGAAGTCGTTAATTCTTAGAAGCTTGGCAACCCCTCTCAATGAAAGTGCTTTTCCACAGTCTGTGCTGAGGGCTACTTGAAGAGGAAAAAAACATAGAGACAAAACTGAGACCTCCTTTATTTTGTCAAGTTTCAAAGAGCTACTACAAATCATGTTCGATTTAGAGTTCCACATTCATCTATCTATATAGGAGAGAACAGAGGGAAAACTAAATATAAAAACTACTAGTGTAGATGAACGCTTCAACCTAGAAGAACAAAATTTGGTGAGCCAAGTGGGATTTGTGTACTGAATATTACCACCAAGTATCATCAAGATTGGGTGAAAAATATTTGCTGGTATTTGGGAAACTCGTTAATTATTAGAAGCTTGGCAACCCCTCTCAATGAAAGTGCTTTTACACAGTCTGTGCTTAGGGCTACTTAAAGCGGAAACAAACCATAGAGACAAAACTGAGAACTCCTTTATTTTGTCAAGTTTCAAAGAGCTACTACAAACCATGTTGGATTTAAAGTTCCAAATTCATGTATCTATATAGGAGAGAGCAGAGGGAAACCTAAATATAAATACTGCTACTGTAGACGAACGCTTCAACCTAGAAGAACAAAATTTGGTGAGCCAAGTGGGATTTGGGTACTGATCATTTCCACCAAGTATCATCAAGATTGGGTGAAAAAATATATGCTGGTATTTCGGAAACTCGTTAATTCTTAGAAGCACGACAACCCCTCTCAATGAAAGTGCTTTTCCACAGTCTGTGCTTAGGGCTACTTAAAGAGGAAACAAACCATAGAGACAAAATAGAGAACTCTTTTATTTTGTCAAGTTTCAAAGAGCTACTACGAACCATGTTGGATTTAGAGTTCCAAATTCATCTATCTATATAGGAGAGAGGGGAGGGAATCCTAAATATAAAAACTGCTACTGTAGACGAACGCTTCAACCTAGAAGAACAAAATTTGGTTAGCCAAGTGGGATTTGTGTACTGATCATTACCACCAAGTATCATCAAGATTTGGTGAAAAAATATTTGCTGGTATTTCGGAAACTCGTTAATTCTTAGAAGCTTTACAACCGCTCTCAATGAAAGTGCTTTTCCACAGTCTGTGCTTAGGGCTACTTGAAGAGGAAACAAACTATAGAGACAAAACTGAGAAGTCCTTTATTTTGTGAAGTTTCAAGAGCTACTACGAACCATGTTGGATTTAGTGTTAAAATTCATCTATCTATTTAGGACAGAGCAGAGGGAATCCTAAATATAAAAACTGCTTCTGTAGACGAACGCTTCAACCTGGAAGAACAAAATTTCGTGAGCCAAGTGGGATTTGTGTACTGATCATTACCACCAAGTATGATCAAGATTGGGTGAAAAAATAATTGCTGGTATTTCGGAAAATCGTTAATTCGTAGAAGGTTGGCAACCCCTCTCAATGAAAGGCTTTTCCACAGTCTGTGCCTAGGGCTACTTGAAGAGGAAAAAAACCATAGAGACAAAACTGAGAACTAATTTATTTTGTCAAGTTTCAAAGAGATACTACGAACCATGAAGGATTTAGAGTTCCAAATTCATCTATCTATATAGGAGAGAGCAGAGGGAATCCTAAATATAAAAACTGCTACTGTAGACAAGGCTTCAACCTAGAAGAACAAAATTTGGTGAGCCAAGTGGGTTTTGTCTACTGATCATTACCACCAAGTATCATCAAGATTGGGTGAAAAAATATTTGCAGGTATTTCGGAAACTCGTTAATTCTTAGAAGCTTGGCAACCCCTCTCAATGAAAGTGCTTTTCCACAGTCTGTGCTTAGGGCTACTTGAAGAGGAAACAAACCATAGAGACAAAACTGAGAACTCCTTTATTTTGTCAAGTTACTTGAGCTTCTACGAACCATGTTGGATTTAGAGTACCAAATTCATCTATCTATATAGGAGAGAACAGAGGGAATCCTAAATATAAAAACTGCTACTGTAGACGAACGCTTCAAACTAGAAGAACAAAATTTGGTGAATCAAGTGGGATTTGTGTACTGATCATTACCACCAAGTATCATCAAGATTGGGTGAAAAAATTCTTGCTGGTATTTTGGAAACTCGTTAATTCTTAGAAGCTTGGCAACCCCTCTCAATGAAATTGCTTTTCCACAGTCTGTGCCTAGGGCTACATGAAGAGGTAACAAACCATAGAGACAAAACTGAGAACTCCTTTATTTTCTCAAGTTTCAAAGAGCTACTACGAACCAGTTGGATTTAGAGTTCCAATTTCATCTATCTATATAGGAGAGAACAGAGGGAAACCCAAATATAAAAACTTCTACTGTAGACGAACGCTTCAACCTAGAAAAACAAAATTTGGTGAGCCAAGTGGGATTTGTGTACTGATCATTACCACCAAGTATCATCAAGATTGGGTGAAAAAATATTTTCTGGTATTTCGGAAACTCGTTAATTCTTAGAAGCTTGGCAACCCCTCTCAATAAAATTGCTTTTCCACAGTCTGTGCCTAGGGCTACTTGAAGAGGAAACAAACCATAGAGACAAAACTGAGAACTCCTTTATTTTGTCAAGTTTCAAAGAGCTACTACAAGCCATGTTGGATTTAGAGTTCCATATTCATCTATCCATATAGGAGAGAGCAGAGGGAAATCTAAATATAAAAACTGCTACTGTAGACGAACGCTTCAAACTAGAAGAATAAAAATTGGTGAGCCAAGTGGGATTTGGGTACTGATCATTACCACCAAGTATCCTCAAGATTGGGTGAAAAAATATTTGCTGGTATTTCGGAAACTCGTTAATTCTTAGAAGCTTGGCAACCCCTCTCAATGAAAGTGCTTTTCCACAGTCTGTGCATAGGACTACTTAAAGAGGAAACGAAGCATAGAGACAAAACTGAGCACTCCTTTATTTTGTCAAGTTTCAAAGAGCTACTACAAACCATGTTCGATTTAGAGTTCCAAATTCATCTATCTATAGGAGAGAGCAGATGGAAACCTAAATATAAAAACTACTACTGTAGACGAACGCTTCAACCTAGAAGAACAAAATTTGGTGAGCCAAGTGGGATTTATGTACTGATCATTACCACCAAGTATCATCAAGATTGGGTGAAAAAGTGTTCGCTCGTATTTCGGAAACTTGTTAATTCTTAGAAGGTAGGCAACCCCTCTCAATGAAAGTGCTTTTTACTCAGTCTGTGCTTAGGGCTACTTAAAGAGGAAACAAACCATAGAGACAAAACTGAGAACTCCTTTATTTTGTCATGTTTCAAAGAGCTACTACGAACCATGATGGATTTAGGGTAAAATTCATCTATCTATATAGGAGAGAAGAGGGAATCCTAAATATAAAAACTGCTACTATAGACGAACGCTTCAACCTACAAGAACAAAAATTTGTTGAGCCAAGTGAGATTTGTGTACTGATCATTACCACCAAGTATCATCAAGATTGGGTGAAAAAATATTTGCTGGTATTTTGGAAACTCGTTAATTCTTAGAAGCTCGACAACCACTCTCAATGAAAGTGCTTTTACACAGTCTGTGCATAGGGCTACTTAAAGAGGAAACAAAGCATAGAGACAAAACTGAGCACTCCTTTATTTTGTCAAGTTTTAAAGAGCTACTACGAACCATGTTGGATTTAGAGTTCCAAATTCATCTATCTGTATAGGAGAGAGCAGATGGAAACCTAAATATAAAAACTGCTACTGTAGACGAACGCTTCAACCTAGAAGAACAAAATTTGGTGACCCAAGTGGGACTTGTGTACTGATCATTACCACCAAGTATCATCAAGATTGGGTGAAAAAATATTTGCAGGTATTTCGGAAACTCGTTAATTCTTAGAAGGTTGGCAACCCCTCTCGATGAGAGTGATGTTCCTCAGTCTGTGCCTAGGGCTACTTGAAGAGGAAACAAACCATAGAGACAAAACTGAGAACTCCTTTATTTGTCAAGATTCAAAGAGCTACAACAAACCATGTTGGATTTAGAGTTCCAAATTCATCTATTTATATAGGAGACAACCGAAGGAAACCTAAATATAAAAACTGCTACTGTACACGAACGCTTCAACCTAGAAGAACAAAATTTGGTGAGCCAAGTCGGATTTGTGAACTAATCATTACCACCAAGTATTATCAAGATCGGGTGAAAAAATATTTCCTTGTATTTCGGAAACTCGTTAATTCTTAGAAGCTTGGCAACTTCTCTCAATGAAAGTGCTTTTCCACAGTCTGTGCTGAGGGCTAGTTGAAGAGGAAACAAACCATAGAGACAAAACTGAGAACTAATTTATTTTGTAAAGTTTCAAAGAGCTACTACAAACCATGTTGGATTTAGAGTTCCAAATTCATCTATCTATATAGGAGAGAAGAGGGAAAACTAAATATAAAAACTACTACTGTAGATGAACGCTTCAACCTAGAAGAACAAAATTTGGTAAGCCAAGTGGGATTTGTGTACTGATTATTCCCACCAAGTATCCTCAAGATTAGGTGAAAAAATATTTGCAGGTATTTCGGAAACTCGTTAATTCTTAGAAGGTGGCAACCCCTCTCAATGACAGTGCTTTTCCACTGTCTGTGCCTAGGAACTACTTGATGAGGAAACAAACCATAGAGACAAAACTGAGAACTCCTTTATTTTGTCAAGTTTCAAAGAGCTACTACAAACCATGTTGGATTTAGAGTTCCAAATTCATCTATCTATATAGGAGAGAGCAGATGGAAACCTAAATATAAAAACTGCTACTGTACACGAACGCTTCAATCTAGAAGAACAAAATTTGGTGAGCCAAGTGGGATTTGTGTACTAATCATTACCACCAAGTATCATCAAGATCGGGTGAAAAAATATTTCCTGGTATTTCGGAAAATCGTTAATTCTTAGAAGCTTGGAAACTTCTCTCAATGAAAGTGCTTTTCCACAGTCTGTGCTAAGGGCTACTTGAAGAGGAAACAAACCATCGAGACAAAACTGAGAACTCCTTTATTTTGTCAAGTTTCAAAGAGCTACTACAAACCATGTTGGATTACAGTTCCAAATTCATCTATCTATATAGGAGAGAAGAGGGAATCCTAAATATAAAAACTGCTACTGTAGACGAACGCTTCAACCTAGAAGAACAAAATTTGGTGAGCCAAGTGGGATTTGAGTACTGTTCATTACCACCAAGTATCCTCAAGATTGGGTGAAAAAATATTTGCTGGTATTTCGGAAACTCATTAATTCTTAGAAGCTTGGCAACCCCTCTCAATGAAAGTGCTTTTCCACAGTCTGTGCATAGGACTACTTAAAGAGGAAACAAAGCATAGAGACAAAACTGAGCACTCCTTTATTTTGTCAAGTTTCAAAGAGCTACTACAAACCATGTTCGATTTAGAGTTCCAAATTCATCTATCTATATAGGAGAGAGCAGATGGAAACCTAAATATAAAAACTACTACTGTAGACGAACGCTTCAACCTAGAAGAACAAAATTTGGTGAGCCAAGTGGGATTTATGTACTGATCATTACCACCAAGTATCATCAAGATTGGGATTAAAAAGTGTTCGCTCGTATTTCGGAAACTTGTTAATTCTTAGAAGGTAGGCAACCCCTCTCAATGAAAGTGCTTTTACTCAGTCTGTGATTAGGGCTACTTAAAGAGGAAACAAACCATAGAGACAAAACTGAGAACTCCTTTATTTTGTCATGTTTCAAAGAGCTACTACGAACCATGATGGATTTAGAGTAAAATTCATCTATCTATATAGGAGAGAAGAGGGAATCCTAAATATAAAAACTGCTACTATAGACGAACGCTTCAACCTACAAGAACAAAATTTGTTGAGCCAAGTGAGATTTGTGTACTGATCATTACCACCAAGTATCATCAAGATTGGGTGAAAAAATATTTGCTGGTATTTTGGAAACTCATTAATTCTTAGAAGCTCGACAACCACTGTCAATGAAAGTGCTTTTACACAGTCTGTGCATAGGGCTACTTAAAGAGGAAACAAAGCATAGAGACAAAAACTGAGCACTCCTTTATTTTGTCAAGTTTTAAAGAGCTACTACAAACCATGTTGGATTTAGAGTTCCAAATTCATCTATCTGTATAGGAGAGAGCAGATGAAAACCTAAATATAAAAACTGCTACTGTAGACGAACGCTTCAACCTAGAAGAACAAAATTTGGTGACCCAAGTGGACTTGTGTACTGATCATTACCACCAAGTATCATCAAGATCGGGTGAAAAAATATTTGCTGGTATTTCGGAAAATCGTTAATTCTTAGAAGCTTGGCAACCCCTCTCGATGAAAGTGCTTTTCCACAGTCTGTGCTGAGGGCTACTTGAAGGGGAAACAAACCATGGAGACAAAACTAAGACCTCCTTTATTTTGTAAAGTTTCAAAGAGCTACTACAAACCATGTTGGATTTAGAGTTCCAAATTCATCTATCTATATAGGAGAGAGCAGCTGGAAATCTAAATATAAAAACTGCTACTGTAGACGAACGCTTCAACCTAGAAGAACAAAATTTGGTGAGCCAAGTGGGATTTGTGTACTGATCATTACCACCAAGTATCATCAAGATTGGGTGAAAAAAATATTTGCTGGTATTTGGGAAACTCGTTAATTCTTAGAAGCTTGGCAACCCCTCTCAATGAAAGTTCTTTTCCACAGTCTGTGCCTAGGGCTAGGAAGAGGAAACAAACCATAGACACAAAACTGAGAACTCCTTTATTTTGTCAAGTTTCAAAGAGCTTCTACGAACCATGTTGGATTTAGATTTCCAAATTCATCTATCTGTATAGGAGAGAACAGGGGGAAACCTAAATATAAAAACTGCTACTGTAGACGAACGCTTCAATCTAGAAGAACAAAATTTGGTGAGCCAAGTGGGATTTGTGTACTGATCATTACCACCAAGTATCATCAAGATTGGGTGAAAAAATATTTGCAGGTATTTCGGAAACTCGTTAATTCTTAGAAGGTTGGCAACCCCTCTCAGTGAAAGTGCTTTTCCACAGTCTGTGCATAGGGCTACTTAAAGAGAAAACAAACCATAGAGACAAAACTGAGAACTCCTTTATTTTGTCAAGTTTCAAAGAGCTTCTACTAACCATGTTGAATTTTGAGTTCCAAATTCATCTATATATATAAGAGAGAACAGTGGGAAAACTAAATATAAAAACTACTACTGTAGATGAACGCTTCAACCTAGAAGAACAAAATTTGGTGAGCCAAGTGGAATTTGTGTTCTGATCATTACCATCAAGTATCATCAAGATTGGGTGAAAAAAATATTTGCTGGTATTTCGGAAACTCGTTAATTCTTAGAAGCTTGGCAACCCCTTTCAATGAAAGTGCTTTTCCACAGTCTGTGCCTAGGGCTATGTGAAGAGGAAACAAACCATAGAGACAAAACTGAGAACTCCTTTATTTTGTCAAGTTTCAAAGAGCTTCTACGAACCATGTTGGATTTAGATTTCCAAATTCATCTATCTATATATGAGAGAACAGAGGGAAACCTATATATAAAAACTGCTACTGTAGACGAACGCTTCAACCTAGAAGAACAAAATTTGGTGAGCCAAATGGGATTTGTGTACTGATCATTAACACCAAGTATCATCAAGATTGGGTGAAAAAATATTTGCTGGTATTTCGGAAACTCGTTAATTCTTGGAAGCTTGGAAACCCCTCTCAATGAAATTGCTTTTCTACAGTCTGTGCCTAGGGCTACTTGAAGAGGAAACAAACCATAGGGACAAAACTGAGAACTCCTTTATTTTGTCAAGTTTCAAAGAGCTACTATGAACCATGTTGGATTTAGAGTTCCAAATTCATCTATCTATATAGGAGAAATCAGAGGAAACCTAAATATAAAAACTGCTACTGTAGATGAACGCTTCAACCTAGAAGAACAAAATTTGGTGAGCCAAGTGGGATTTGTGTACTGATCATTACCACAAAGTATCATCAAGATTGGGTGAAAAAGTGTTTGGTCATATTTCGGAAACTCGTTAATTCTTAGAAGCTTGGCAACCCATCTCAATGAAAGTGCTTTTCCACAAACTGTGCCTATGGCTACTTGAAGAGGAAACAAACCATAGAGACAAAACTGAGAACTCCTTTATTTTGTCAAGTTTCAAAGAGCTACTACAAACCATGTTGGATTTAGAGTTTCCAAATTCATCTATCTATATAGGAGAGAACAGAAGGAAACCTAAATATAAAAACTGCTACTGTACACGAACGCTTCAACCTAGAAGAACAAAATTACGTGAGCCAATTGGGATTTGTGTACTAATCATTACCACCAAGTATCATCAAGATCGGGTGAAAAAATATTTGCTGGTATTTCGGAAACTCATTAATTCTTAGAAGCGTGGCAACCCCTCTCAATGAAAGTGCTTTTAAACAATCTGTGCTGAAGGCTACTTGAAGAGGAAACAAACCATAGAGACAAAACTGGGAACTCCTTTATTTTGTAAAGTTTCAAAGAGCTACTACAAACCATGTTGGATTTAGTGTTCCAACTTCATCTATCTATATAGGGGATAACAGTGGGAAAACAAAATATAAAAACTACTACTGTAGATGAACGCTTCAACCTAGAAGAACAAAATTTGGTGAGCCAAGTGGGATTTGTGTCCTGATCATTACCACCAAGTATCATCAAGATTGGGTGAAAAATATTTGCTGGTATTTGGGAAACTCGTTAATTCTTAGAAGCTTGGCAACCCCTCTCAATGAAATTGCTTTTCCAAGTCTGTGCCTAGGGCTACTTGAAGAGGAAACAAACCATAGAGACAAAACTGAGAACTCCTTTATTTTTTCAAGTTTCAAAGAGCTACGACGAACCATGTTTAATTTAGAGTTCCAAATTCATCTGTCTATATAGGAGAGAGCAGAGGAAACCTAAATATAAAAACTGCTACTGTAGACGAACGCTTCAACCTAGAAGAACAAAATTTGGTGAGCCAAGTGGGATTTGTGTACTGATCATTACCACACAGTATTATCAAGATTAGGTGAAAAAGTGTTTGCTCGTAATTCGGAAACTCATTAATTCTTAGAAACTTTGCAACCCATCTCAATGAATGTGCTTTTCCACAGTCTGTGCCTAAGGCTACTTGAAGAGGAAACAATCCATAGAGACAAAACAGAGAACTCCTTTATTTTGTCAAGTTTCAAAAAGCTACTACAAACCATGTTGGATTTAGTGTTCCAACTTCATCTATCTATATAGGGGATAACAGTGGGAAAACAAATATAAAAACTACTACTGTAGATGAACGCTTCAACCTAGAAGAACAAAATTTGGTGAGCCAAGTGGGATTTGTGTACTAATCATTACCACCAAGTATCATCAAGATCGGGAGAAAAAATATTTGCTGGTATTTCGGAAAATCGTTATTTCTTAGAAGCTTGGCAACCCCTCTCGATGAAAGTGCTTTTCCACAGTCTGTGCTGAGGGCTACTTGAAGGGGAAACAAACCATGGAGACAAAACTAAGACCTCCTTTATTTTGTAAAGTTTCAAAGAGCTACTGCAAACCATGTTGGATTTAGAGTTCCAAATTCATCTATCTATATAGGAGAGAACAGAGGGAAAATTAAATATCAATACTACTACTGTAGATGAACGCTTCAACCTAGAAGAACAAAATTTGGTGAGCCAAGTGAAATTTGTGTACTGATCATTACCACCAAGTATCATCAAGATTGGGTGAAAAAAATATTTGCTGGTATTTAGGAAACTCGTTAATTCTTAGAAGGTAGGCAACCCCTCTCAATGAAAGTGCTTTTACTCATTCTGTGCTTAGGGCTACTTAAAGAGGAAACAAACAATAGAGACAAAACTGAGAACTCCTTTATTTTGTCAAGTTTCAAAGAGCTACTACAAACCATGTTGGATTTAGGGTTCCAAATTAATCTATCAATATAGGTAAGAGCAGATGGAAACCTAAATATAAAAACTACTACTGTAGACGAACGCTTCAACCTAGAAGAACAAAATTTGGTGAGCCAAGTGGGATTTGTGTACTGATCATTACCACAATGTATCATCAAGATTGGGTGAAAAAATATTTGCAGGTATTTAAGAAACTCGTTAATTCTTAGAAGGTTGGCAACCCCTCTCGATGAGAGTGCTGTTCCACAGTCTGTGCCTAGGGCTACTTGAAGAGGAAACAAACCATAGAGACAAAACTGAGAACTCCTTTATTTGTCAAGATTCAAAGAGCTACAACAAACCATGTTGGAATTAGAGTTCCAAATTCATCTATTTATATAGGAGAGAACAGAAGAAACCTAAATATAAAAACTGCTACTCTACACGAACGCTTCAACCTAGAAGAACAAAATTTGGTGAGCCAAGTCGGATTTGTGTACTAATCATTACCACCAAGTATTATCAAGATCGGGTGAAAAAATATTTTTTTGTATTTCGGAAACTCGTTAATTCTTAGAAGCTTGGCAACTTCTCTCAATGAAAGTGCTTTTCCACAGTTTGTGCTGAGGGCTACTTGAAGAGGAAACAAACCATAGAGACAAAACTGAGAACTTTTTTATTTTGTCAAGTTTCAAAGAGCTACTACAAACCATGTTGGATTTAGAGTTCCAAATTCATCTATCTCTATAGGAGAGAACAGAGGGAAAACTAAATATAAAAACTGCTACTGTACACGAACGCTTCAACCGAGAAGAACAAAATTTCGAGAGCCAAGTGGGATTTGTGTACTAATCATTACCACCAAGTATCATCAAGATCGGGTGAAAAAATATTTGCTGGTATTTCGGAAAATCGTTAATTCTTAGAAGCTTGGCAACCCCTCTCGATGAAAGTGCTTTTCCACAGTCTGTGCTGAGGGCTACTTGAAGGGGAAACAAACCATGGAGACAAAACTAAGACCTCCTTTATTTTGTAAAGTTTCAAAGAGCTACTACAAACCATGTTGGATTTAGAGTTCCAAATTCATCTATCTATATAGGAGAGAACAGAGGGAAAACTAAATATAAATACTACTACTGTAGATGAACGCTTCAACCTAGAAGAACAAAATTTGGTGAGCCAAGTGAAATTTGTGTACTGATCATTACCACCAAGTATCATCAAGATTGGGTGAAAAAAATATTTGCTGGTATTTGGGAAACTCGTTAATTCTTAGAAGCTTGGCAACCCCTCTCAATGAAAGTGCTTTTCCACAGTCTGTGCCTAGGGCTAGGAAGAGGAAACAAACCATAGACACAAAACTGAGAACTCCTTTATTTTGTCAAGTTTCAAAGAGCTTCTACGAACCATGTTGGATTTAGATTTCCAAATTCATCTATCTGTATAGGAGAGAACAGAGGGAAACCTAAATATAAAAACTGCTACAGTAGACGAACGCTTCAACCTAGAAGAACAAAATTTGGTTAGCCAAGTGGGATTTGTGTACTGATCATTACCACCAAGTATCATCAAGATTGGATGAAAAAATATTTGCAGGTATTTCGGAAACTCGTTAATTCTTAGAAGGTTGGCAACCCCTCTCAGTGAAAGTGCTTTTCCACAGTCTGTGCATAGGGCTACTTAAAGAGAAAACAAACCATAGAGACAAAACTGAGAACTCCTTTATTTTGTCAAGTTTCAAAGAGCTTCTACTAACCATGTTGAATTTTGAGTTCCAAATTCATCTATATATATAAGAGAGAACAGTGGGAAAACTAAATATAAAAACTACTACTGTAGATGAATGCTTCAACCTAGAAGAACAAAATTTGGTGAGCCAACTGGAATTTGTGTACTGATCATTACCATCAAGTATCATCAAGTTTGGGTGAGAAAAATATTTGCTGGTATTTCGGAAACTCGTTAATTCTTAGAAGCTTGGCAACCCCTTTCAATGAAAGTGCTTTTCCACAGTCTGTGCCTAGGGCTATGTGAAGAGGAAACAAACCATAGAGACAAAACTGAGAACTCCTTTATTTTGTCAAGTTTCAAAGAGCTTTTACGAATTATGTTGGATTTAGATTTCCAAATTCATCTATCTATATATGAGAGAACAGAGGGAAACCTAAATATAAAAACTGCTACTGTAGACGAACGCTTCAACCCAGAAGAACAAAATTTGGTGAGCCAAATGGGATTTGTGTACTGATCATTAACACCAAGTATCATCAAGATTGGGTGAAAAAATATTTCCTGGTATTTTGGAAACTCGTTAATTCTTGGAAGCTTGGCAACCCCTCTCAATGAAATTGCTTTTCTACAGTCTGTGCCTAGGGCTACTTGAAGAGGAAACAAACCATAGAGACAAAACTGAGAACTCCTTTATTTTGTCAAGTTTCAAAGAGCTACTATGAACCATGTTGGATTTAGAGTTCCAAATTCATCTATCTATATAGGAGAAAGCAGAGGAAACCTAAATATAAAAACTGCTACAGTAGATGAACGCTTCAACCTAGAAGAACAAAATTTGGTGAGCCAAGTGGGATTTTTGTACTGATCATTACCACAAAGTATCATCAAGATTGGGTGAAAAAGTGTTTGCTCGTATTTCGGAAACTCGTTAATTCTTAGAAGCTTGGCAACCCATCTCAATGAAAGTGCTTTTCCACAAACTGTGCCTATGGCTACTTGAAGAGGAAACAAACCATAGAGAAAAAACTGAGAACTCCTTTATTTTGTCAAGTTTCAAAGAGCTACTACAAACCATGTTGGATTTAGAGTTCCAAATTCATCTATCTATATAGGAGAGAACAGAAGGAAACCTAAATATAAAAACTGCTAGTGTACACGAACACTTCAACCTAGAAGAACAAAATTACGTGAGCCAATTGGGATTTGTGTACTAATCATTACCACCAAGTATCATCAAGATCGGGTGAAAAAATATTTGCTGGTATTTCGGAAACTCATTAATTCTTAGAAGCTTGGCAACCCCTCTCAATGAAAGTGCTTTTAAACAATCTGTGCTGAAGGCTACTTGAAGAGGAAACAAACCATAGAGACAAAACTGAGAACTCTTTTATTTTGTAAAGTTTCAAAGAGCTACTACAAACCATGTTGGATTTAGTGTTCCAACTTCATCTATCTATATAGGGGATAACAGTGGGAAAACAAAATATAAAAACTACTACTGTAGATGAACGCTTCAACCTAGAAGAACACAATTTGGTGAGCCAAATGGGATTTGTGTCCTGATCATTACCACCAAGTATCATCAAGATTGGGTGAAAAATATTTGCTGGTATTTGGGAAACTCGTTAATTCTTAGAAGCTTGGCAACCCCTCTCAATGAAATTGCTTTTCCAAGTCTGTGCCTAGGGCTACTTGAAGAGGAAACAAACCATAGAGACAAAACTGAGAACTCCTGTATTTTTTCAAGTTTCAAAGAGCTACGACGAACCATGTTTAATTTAGAGTTCCAAATTCATCTATCTATATAGGAGAGAGCAGAGGAAACCTAAATATAAAAACTGCTACTGTAGACGAACGCTTCAACCTAGAAGAACAAAATTTGGTGAGCCAAGTGGGATTTGTGTACTGATCATTACCACACAGTATCATCAAGATTGGGTGAAAAAGTGTTTGCTCGTAATTCGGAAACTCGTTAATTCTTAGAAACTTTGCAACCCATCTCAATGAAAGTGTTTTTCCACAGTCTGTGCCTAAGGCTACTTGAAGAGGAAACAATCCATAGAGACAAAACTGAGAACTCCTTTATTTTGTCAAGTTTCAAAGAGCTACTACAAACCATGTTGGATTTAGAGTTCCAAATTCATCTATCTATATAGGAGAGAACAGAGGGAAAACTAAATATAAAAACTGCTACTGTACACGAACGCTTCAACCGAGAAGAACAAAATTTCGTGAGCCAAGTGGGATTTGTGTACTAATCATTACCACCAAGTATCATCAAGATCGGGAGAAAAAATATTTGCTGGTGTTTCGGAAAATCGTTATTTCTTAGAAGCTTGGCAACCCCTCTCGATGAAAGTGCTTTTCCACAGTCTGTGCTGAGGGCTACTTGAAGGGGAAACAAACCATGGAGACAAAACTAAGACCTCCTTTATTTTGTAAAGTTTCAAAGAGCTACTGCAAACCATGTTGGATTTAGAGTTCCAAATTCATCTATCTATATAGGAGAGAACAGAGGGTAAATTAAATATAAATACTACTACTGTAGATGAACGCTTCAACCTAGAAGAACAAAATTTGGTGAGCCAAGTGAAATTTGTGTACTGATCATTACCACCAAGTATCATCAAGATTGGGTGAAAAAAATATTTGCTGGTATTTAGGAAACTCGTTAATTCTTAGAAGCTTGGCAACCCCTCTCAATGAAAGTGCTTTTCCACAGTCTGTGCCTAGGGCTAGGAAGAGGAAACAAACCATAGAGACAAAACTGAGAACTCCTTTATTTTGTCAAGTTTCAAAGAGCTACTATGAACCATGTTGGATTTAGAGTTCCAAATTCATCTATCTATATAGGAGAAAGCAGAGGAAACCTAAATATAAAAACTGCTACTGTAGATGAACGCTTCAACCTAGAAGAACAAAATTTGGTGAGCCAAGTGGGATTTGTGTACTGATCATTACCACAAAGTATCATCAAGATTGGGTGAAAAAGTGTTTGCTCGTATTTCGGAAACTCGTTCATTCTTAGAAGCTTGCCAACCCCTCTCAATAAAAGTGCTTTTCCACAAACTGTGCCTATGGCTACTTGAAGAGGAAACAAACCATAGAGACAAAACTGAGAACTCCTTTATTTTGTCAAGTTTCAAAGAGCTACTACAAACCATGTTGGATTTAGAGTTCCAAATTCATCTATCTATATAGGAGAGAACAGAAGGAAACCTAAATATAAAAACTGCTACTGTACACGAACGCTTCAACCTAGAAGAACAAAATTACGTGAGCCAATTGGGATTTGTGTACTAATCATTACCACCAAGTATCATCAAGATCGGGTGAAAAAATATTTGCTGGTATTTCGGAAACTCATTAATTCTTAGAAGCTTGGCAACCCCTCTCAATGAAAGTGCTTTTAAACAATCTGTGCTGAAGGCTACTTGAAGAGGAAACAAACCATAGAGACAAAACTGAGAACTCCTTTATTTTGTAAAGTTTCAAAGAGCTACTACAAACCATGTTGGATTTAGTGTTCCAACTTCATCTATCTATATAGGGGAGAACAGTGGGAAAACAAAATATAAAAACTGCTACTGTAGATGAACGCTTCAACCTAGAAGAACAAAATTTGGTGAGCCAAGTGGGATTTGTGTCCTGATCATTACCACCAAGTATCATCAAGATTGGGTGAAAAATATTTGCTGGTATTTGGGAAACTCGTTAATTCTTAGAAGCTTGGCAACCCCTCTCAATGAAATTGCTTTTCCAAGTCTGTGCCTAGGGCTACTTGAAGAGGAAACAAACCATAGAGACAAAACTGAGAACTCCTTTATTTTTTCAAGTTTCAAAGAGCTACGACGAACCATGTTTAATTTAGAGTTCCAAATTCATCTATCTATATAGGAGAGAGCAGAGGAAACCTAAATATAAAAACTGCTATTGTAGACGAACGCTTCAACCTAGAAGAACAAAATTTGGTGAGCCAAGTGGGATTTGTGTACTGATCATTACCACACAGTATCATCAAGATTGGGTGAAAAAGTGTTTGCTCGTAATTCGGAAACTCGTTAATTCTTAGAAACTTTGCAACCCATCTCAATGAAAGTGCTTTTCCACAGTCTGTGCCGAAGGCTACTTGAAGAGGAAACAATCCATAGAGACAAAACTGAGAACTCCTTTATTTTGTCAAGTTTCAAAGAGCTACTACAAACCATGTTGGATTTAGAGTTCCAAATTCATCTATCTATATAGGAGAGAACAGAGGAAAACTAAATATAAAAACTGCTACTGTACACGAACGCTTCAACCGAGAAGAACAAAATTTCGTGAGCCAAGTGGGATTTGTGTACTAATCATTACCACCAAGTATCATCAAGATCGGGTGAAAAAATATTTGCTGGTATTTCGGAAAATCGTTAATTCTTAGAAGCTTGGCAACCCCTCTCAATGAAAGTGCTTTTCCACAGTCTGTGCTGAGGGCTACTTGAAGGGAAACAAACCATGGAGACAAAACTAAGACCTCCTTTATTTTGTAAAGTTTCAAAGAGCTACTACAAACCATGTTGGATTTAGAGTTCCAAATTCATCTATCTATATAGGAGAGAACAGAGGCAAAACTAAATATAAATACTACTACTGTAGATGAACGCTTCAACCTAGAAGAACAAAATTTGGTGAGCCAAGTGAAATTTGTGTACTGATGATTACCACCAAGTATCATCATGATTGGGTGAAAAAAATATTTGCTGGTATTTGGGAAACTCGTTAATTCTTAGAAGCTTGGCAACCCCTCTCAATGAAAGTGCTTTTCCACATTCTGTGCCTAGGGCTAGGAAGAGGAAACAAACCATAGAGACAAAACTGAGAACTCCTTTATTTTGTCAAGTTTCAAAGAGCTACTACGAACCATGTTGGATTTAGATTTCCAAATTCATCTATCTGTATAGGAGAGAACAGAGGGAAACCTAAATATAAAAACTGCTACTGTAGACGAACGCTTCAACTTAGAAGAACAAAATTTGGTGAGCCAAGTGGGATTTGTGTACTGATCATTACCACCAAGTATCATCAAGATTGGGTGAAAAAATATTTGCAGGTATTTCGGAAACTCGTTAATGCTTAGAAGGTTGGCAACCCCTCTCAGTGAAAGTGCTTTTCCACAGTCTGTGCATAGGGCTACTTAAAGAGAAAACAAACCATAGAGACAAAACTGAGAACTCCTTTATTTTCTCAAGTTTCAAAGTGCTTCTACTAACCATGTTGAATTTTGAGTTCCAAATTCATCTATATATATAAGAGAGAACAGTGGGAAAACTAAATATAAAAACTACTACTGTAGATGAACGCTTCAACCTAGAAGAACAAAATTTGGTGAACCAAGTGGAATTTGTGTACTGATCATTACCATCAAGTATTATCAAGATCGGGTGAAAAAATATTTGCTGGTATTTCGGATACTCGTTAATTCTTAGAAGCTTGGCAACCCCTCTCAATGAAAGTGCTTTTCCACAGTCTGTGCTGAGGACTACTTGAAGAGGAAAAAACCATAGAGACAAAACTGAGACCTCCTTTACTTTGTCAAGTTTCAAAGAGCAACTACAAATCATGTTGGATTTAGAGTTCCACATTCATCTATCTATATAGGAGAGAACAGAGGGAAAACTAAATATAAAAACTACTAGTGTAGATGAACGCTTCAACCTAGAAGAACAAAATTTGGTGAGCCAAGTGGGATTTGTGTACTGATCATTACCACACAGTATCATCAAGATTGGGTGAAAAAGTGTTTGCTCGTAATTCGGAAACTCGTTAATTCTTAGAAACTTTGCAACCCATCTCAATGAAAGTGTTTTTCCACAGTCTGTGCCTAAGGCTACTTGAAGAGGAAACAATCCATAGAGACAAAACTGAGAACTCCTTTATTTTGTCAAGTTTCAAAGAGCTACTACAAACCATGTTGGATTTAGAGTTCCAAATTCATCTATCTATATAGGAGAGAACAGAGGGAAAACTAAATATAAAAACTGCTACTGTACACGAACGCTTCAACCGAGAAGAACAAAATTTCGTGAGCCAAGTGGGATTTGTGTACTAATCATTACCACCAAGTATCATCAAGATCGGGAGAAAAAATATTTGCTGGTGTTTCGGAAAATCGTTATTTCTTAGAAGCTTGGCAACCCCTCTCGATGAAAGTGCTTTTCCACAGTCTGTGCTGAGGGCTACTTGAAGGGGAAACAAACCATGGAGACAAAACTAAGACCTCCTTTATTTTGTAAAGTTTCAAAGAGCTACTGCAAACCATGTTGGATTTAGAGTTCCAAATTCCTCTATCTATATAGGAGAGAACAGAGGGAAAATTAAATATAAATACTACTACTGTAGATGAACGCTTCAACCTAGAAGAACAAAATTTGGTGAGCCAAGTGAAATTTGTGTACTGATCATTACCACCAAGTATCATCAAGATTGGGTGAAAAAAATATTTGCTGGTATTTAGGAAACTCGTTAATTCTTAGAAGCTTGGCAACCCCTCTCAATGAAAGTGCTTTTCCACAGTCTGTGCCTAGGGCTAGGAAGAGGAAACAAACCATAGAGACAAAACTGAGAACTCCTTTATTTTGTCAAGTTTCAAAGAGCTACTACGAACCATGTTGGATTTAGATTTCCAAATTCATCTATCTGTATAGGAGAGAACAGAGGGAAACCTAAATATAAAAACTGCTACTGTAGACGAACGCTTCAACCTAGATGAACAAAATTTGGTGAGCCAAGTGGGATTTGTGTACTGATCATTACCACCAAGTATCATCAAGATTGGGTGAAAAAATATTTACAGGTATTTCGGAAACTCGTTAATTCTTAGAAGGTTGGCAACCCCTCTCAGTGAAAGTGCTTTTCCACAGTCTGTGCATAGGGCTACTTAAAGAGAAAACAAACCATAGAGACAAAACTGAGAACTCCTTTATTTTGTCAAGTTTCAAAGAGCTTCTACTAACCATGTTGAATTTTGAGTTCCAAATTCATCTATATATATAAGAGAGAACAGTGGGAAAACTAAATATAAAAACTACTACTGTAGATGAATGCTTCAACCTAGAAGAACAAAATTTGGTGAGCCAAGTGGAATTTGTGTACTAATCATTACCATCAAGTATCATCAAGTTTGGGTGAGAAAAATATTTGCTGGTATTTCGGAAACTCGTTAATTCTTAGAAGCTTGGCAACCCCTTTCAATGAAAGTGCTTTTCCACAGTCTGTGCCTAGGGCTATGTGAAGAGGAAACAAACCATAGAGACAAAACTGAGAACTCCTTTATTTTGTCAAGTTTCAAAGAGCTTCTACGAACCATGTTGGATTTAGATTTCCAAATTCATCTATCTATATATGAGAGAACAGAGGGAAACCTAAATATAAAAACTGCTACTGTAGACGAACGCTTCAACCTAGAAGAACAAAATTTGGTGAGCCAAGTGGGATTTGTGTACTGATAATTAACACCAAGTATCATCAAGATTGGGTGAAAAAATATTTGCTGGTATTTCGGAAACTCGTTAATTCTTGAAAGCTTGGCAACCCCTCTCAATGGAATTGCTTTTCTACAGTCTGTGCCTAGGGCTACTTGAAGAGGAAACAAACCATAGAGACAAAACTGAGAACTCCTTTATTTTGTCAAGTTTCAAAGAGCTACTATGAACCATGTTGGATTTAGAGTTCCAAATTCATCTATCTATATAGGAGAAAGCAGAGGAAACCTAAATATAAAAACTGCTACTGTAGATGAACGCTTCAACCTAGAAGAACAAAATTTGGTGAGCCAAGTGGGATTTGTGTACTGATCATTACCACAAAGTATCATCAAGATTGGGTGAAAAAGTGTTTGCTCGTATTTCGGAAACTCGTTCATTCTTAGAAGCTTGCCAACCCCTCTCAATAAAAGTGCTTTTCCACAAACTGTGCCTATGGCTACTTGAAGAGGAAACAAACCATAGAGACAAAACTGAGAACTCCTTTATTTTGTCAAGTTTCAAAGAGCTACTACAAACCATGTTGGATTTAGAGTTCCAAATTCATCTATCTATATAGGAGAGAACAGAAGGAAACCTAAATATAAAAACTGCTACTGTACACGAACGCTTCAACCTAGAAGAACAAAATTACGTGAGCCAATTGGGATTTGTGTACTAATCATTACCACCAAGTATCATCAAGATCGGGTGAAAAAATATTTGCTGGTATTTCGGAAACTCATTAATTCTTAGAAGCTTGGCAACCCCTCTCAATGAAAGTGCTTTTAAACAATCTGTGCTGAAGGCTACTTGAAGAGGAAACAAACCATAGAGACAAAACTGAGAACTCCTTTATTTTGTAAAGTTTCAAAGAGCTACTACAAACCATGTTGGATTAAGTGTTCCAACTTCATCTATCTATATAGGGGAGAACAGTGGGAAAACAAAGTATAAAAACTGCTACTGTAGATGAACGCTTCAACCTAGAAGAACAAAATTTGGTGAGCCAAGTGGGATTTGTGTCCTGATCATTACCACCAAGTATCATCAAGATTGGGTGAAAAATATTTGCTGGTATTTGGGAAACTCGTTAATTCTTAGAAGCTTGGCAACCCCTCTCAATGAAATTGCTTTTCCAAGTCTGTGCCTAGGGCTACTTGAAGAGGAAACAAACCATAGAGACAAAACTGAGAACTCCTTTATTTTTTCAAGTTTCAAAGAGCTACGACGAACCATGTTTTATTTAGAGTTCCAAATTCATCTATCTATATAGGAGGAGAGCAGAGGAAACCTAAATATAAAAACTGCTATTGTAGACGAACGCTTCAACCTAGAAGAACAAAATTTGGTGAGCCAAGTGGGATTTGTGTACTGATCATTACCACACAGTATCATCAAGATTGGGTGAAAAAGTGTTTGCTCGTAATTCGGAAACTCGTTAATTCTTAGAAACTTTGCAACCCATCTCAATGAAAGTGCTTTTCCACAGTCTGTGCCGAAGGCTACTTGAAGAGGAAACAATCCATAGAGACAAAACTGAGAACTCCTTTATTTTGTCAAGTTTCAAAGAGCTACTACAAACCATGTTGGATTTAGAGTTCCAAATTCATCTATCTATATAGGAGAGAACAGAGGGAAAACTAAATATAAAAACTGCTACTGTACACGAACGCTTCAACCGAGAAGAACAAAATTTCGTGAGCCAAGTGGGATTTGTGTACTAATCATTACCACCAAGTATCATCAAGATCGGGTGAAAAAATATTTGCTGGTATTTCGGAAAATCATTAATTCTTAGAAGCTTGGCAACCCCTCTCGATGAAAGTGCTTTTCCACAGTCTGTGCTGAGGGCTACTTGAAGGGGAAACAAACCATGGAGACAAAACTAAGACCTCCTTTATTTTGTAAAGTTTCAAAGAGCTACTACAAACCATGTTGGATTTAGAGTTCCAAATTCATCTATCTATATAGGAGAGAACAGAGGCAAAACTAAATATAAATACTACTACTGTAGATGAACGCTTCAACCTAGAAGAACAAAATTTGGTGAGCCAAGTGAAATTTGTGTACTGATGATTACCACCAAGTATCATCATGATTGGGTGAAAAAAATATTTGCTGGTATTTGGGAAACTCGTTAATTCTTAGAAGCTTGGCAACCCCTCTCAATGAAAGTGCTTTTCCACATTCTGTGCCTAGGGCTAGGAAGAGGAAACAAACCATAGAGACAAAACTGAGAACTCCTTTATTTTGTCAAGTTTCAAAGAGCTACTACGAACCATGTTGGATTTAGATTTCCAAATTCATCTATCTGTATAGGAGAGAACAGAGGGAAACCTAAATATAAAAACTGCTACTGTAGACGAACGCTTCAACTTAGAAGAACAAAATTTGGTGAGCCAAGTGGGATTTGTGTACTGATCATTACCACCAAGTATCATCAAGATTGGGTGAAAAAATATTTGCAGGTATTTCGGAAACTCGTTAATGCTTAGAAGGTTGGCAACCCCTCTCAGTGAAAGTGCTTTTCCACAGTCTGTGCATAGGGCTACTTAAAGAGAAAACAAACCATAGAGACAAAACTGAGAACTCCTTTATTTTGTCAAGTTTCAAAGAGCTTCTACTAACCATGTTGAATTTTGAGTTCCAAATTCATCTATATATATAAGAGAGAACAGTGGGAAAACTAAATATAAAAACTACTACTGTAGATGAACGCTTCAACCTAGAAGAACAAAATTTGGTGAGCCAAGTGGAATTTGTGTACTGATCATTACCATCAAGTATTATCAAGATCGGGTGAAAAAATATTTGCTGGTATTTCGGGAAGTCGTTAATTCTTAGAAGCTTGGCAACCCCTCTCAATGAAAGTGCTTTTCCACAGTCTGTGCTGAGGACTACTTGAAGAGGAAAAAACCATAGAGACAAAACTGAGACCTCCTTTATTTTGTCAAGTTTCAAAGAGCAACTACAAATCATGTTGGATTTAGAGTTCCACATTCATCTATCTATATAGGAGAGAACAGAGGGAAAACTAAATATAAAAACTACTAGTGTAGATGAACGCTTCAACCTAGAAGAACAAAATTTGGTGAGCCAAGTGGGATTTGTGTACTGATCATTACCACCAAGTATCATCAAGATTGGGTCAAAAATATTTGCTGGTATTTGGGAAACTCGTTAATTATTAGAAGGTTGGCAACCCCTCTCAATGAAAGTGCTTTTACACAGTCTGTGCTTAGGGCTACTTAAAGCGGAAACAAACCATAGAGACAAAACTGAGAACGCCTTTATTTTGTCAAGTTTCAAAGAGCTACTACAAACCATGTTGGATTTAAAGTTCCAAATTCATGTATCTATATAGGAGAGAGCAGAGGGAAACCTAAATATAAATACTGCTACTGTAGACGAACGCTTCAACCTAGAAGAACAAAATTTGGTGAGCCAAGTGGGATTTGTGTACTGATAATTAACACCAAGTATCATCAAGATTGGGTGAAAAAATATTTGCTGGTATTTCGGAAACTCGTTAATTCTTGAAAGCTTGGCAACCCCTCTCAATGAAATTGCTTTTCTACAGTCTGTGCCTAGGGCTACTTGAAGAGGAAACAAACCATAGAGACAAAACTGAGAACTCCTTTATTTTGTCAAGTTTCAAAGAGCTACTATGAACCATGTTGGATTTAGAGTTCCAAATTCATCTATCTATATAGGAGAAAGCAGAGGAAACCTAAATATAAAAACTGCTACTGCAGATGAACGCTTCAACCTAGAAGAACAAAATTTGGTGAGCCAAGTGGGATTTGTGTACTGATCATTACCACAAAGTATCATCAAGATTGGGTGAAAAAGTGTTTGCTCGTATTTCGGAAACTCGTTCATTCTTAGAAGCTTGCCAACCCCTCTCAATAAAAGTGCTTTTCCACAAACTGTGCCTATGGCTACTTGAAGAGGAAACAAACCATAGAGACAAAACTGAGAACTCCTTTATTTTGTCAAGTTTCAAAGAGCTACTACAAACCATGTTGGATTTAGAGTTCCAAATTCATCTATCTATATAGGAGAGAACAGAAGGAAACCTAAATATAAAAACTGCTACTGTACACGAACGCTTCAACCTAGAAGAACAAAATTACGTGAGCCAATTGGGATTTGTGTACTAATCATTACCACCAAGTATCATCAAGATCGGGTGAAAAAATATTTGCTGGTATTTCGGAAACTCATTAATTCTTAGAAGCTTGGCAACCCCTCTCAATGAAAGTGCTTTTAAACAATCTGTGCTGAAGGCTACTTGAAGAGGAAACAAACCATAGAGACAAAACTGAGAACTCCTTTATTTTGTCAAGTTTCAAAGAGCTACTACAAACCATGTTGGATTTAGTGTTCCAACTTCATCTATCTATATAGGGGAGAACAGTGGGAAAACAAAATATAAAAACTGCTACTGTAGATGAACGCTTCAACCTAGAAGAACAAAATTTGGTGAGCCAAGTGGGATTTGTGTCCTGATCATTACCACCAAGTATCATCAAGATTGGGTGAAAAATATTTGCTGGTATTTGGGAAACTCGTTAATTCTTAGAAGCTTGGCAACCCCTCTCAATGAAATTGCTTTTCCAAGTCTGTGCCTAGGGCTACTTGAAGAGGAAACAAACCATAGAGACAAAACTGAGAACTCCTTTATTTTTTCAAGTTTCAAAGAGCTACGACGAACCATGTTTAATTTAGAGTTCCAAATTCATCTATCTATATAGGAGAGAGCAGAGGAAACCTAAATATAAAAACTGCTATTGTAGACGAACGCTTCAACCTAGAAGAACAAAATTTGGTGAGCCAAGTGGGATTTGTGTACTGATCATTACCACACAGTATCATCAAGATTGGGTGAAAAAGTGTTTGCTCGTAATTCGGAAACTCGTTAATTCTTAGAAACTTTGCAACCCATCTCAATGAAAGTGCTTTTCCACAGTCTGTGCCGAAGGCTACTTGAAGAGGAAACAATCCATAGAGACAAAACTGAGAACTCCTTTATTTTGTCAAGTTTCAAAGAGCTACTACAAACCATGTTGGATTTAGAGTTCCAAATTCATCTATCTATATAGGAGAGAACAGAGGGAAAACTAAATATAAAAACTGCTACTGTACACGAACGCTTCAACCGAGAAGAACAAAATTTCGTGAGCCAAGTGGGATTTGTGTACTAATCATTACCACCAAGTATCATCAAGATCGGGTGAAAAATATTTGCTGGTATTTCGGAAAATCGTTAATTCTTAGAAGCTTGGCAACCCCTCTCGATGAAAGTGCTTTTCCACAGTCTGTGCCGAGGGCTACTTGAAGGGGAAACAAACCATGGAGACAAAACTAAGACCTCCTTTATTTTGTAAAGTTTCAAAGAGCTACTACAAACCATGTTGGATTTAGAGTTCCAAATTCATCTATCTATATAGGAGAGAACAGAGGCAAAACTAAATATAAATACTACTACTGTAGATGAACGCTTCAACCTAGAAGAACAAAATTTGGTGAGCCAAGTGAAATTTGTGTACTGATGATTACCACCAAGTATCATCATGATTGGGTGAAAAAAATATTTGCTGATATTTGGGAAACTCGTTAATTCTTAGAAGCTTGGCAACCCCTCTCAATGAAAGTGCTTTTCCACATTCTGTGCCTAGGGCTAGGAAGAGGAAACAAACCATAGAGACAAAACTGAGAACTCCTTTATTTTGTCAAGTTTCAAAGAGCTACTACGAACCATGTTGGATTTAGATTTCCAAATTCATCTATCTGTATAGGAGAGAACAGAGGGAAACCTAAATATAAAAACTGCTACTGTAGACGATCGCTTCAACTTAGAAGAACAAAATTTGGTGAGCCAAGTGGGATTTCTGTACTGATCATTACCACCAAGTATCATCAAGATTGGGTGAAAAAATATTTGCAGGTATTTCGGAAACTCGTTAATGCTTAGAAGGTTGGCAACCCCTCTCAGTGAAAGTGCTTTTCCACAGTCTGTGCATAGGGCTACTTAAAGAGAAAACAAACCATAGAGACAAAACTGAGAACTCCTTTATTTTCTCAAGTTTCAAAGTGCTTCTACTAAACCATGTTGAATTTTGAGTTCCAAATTCATCTATATATATAGAGAGAACAGTGGGAAAACTAAATATAAAAACTACTACTGTAGATGAAACGCTTCAACCTAGAAGAACAAAATTTGGTGAACCAAGTGGAATTTGTGTACTGATCATTACCATCAAGTATTATCAAGATCGGGTGAAAAAATATTTGCTGGTATTTCGGGAAGTCGTTAATTCTTAGAAGCTTGGCAACCCCTCTCAATGAAAGTGCTTTTCCACAGTCTGTGCTGAGGACTACTTGAAGAGGAAAAAACCATAGAGACAAAACTGAGACCTCCTTTATTTTGTCAAGTTTCAAAGAGCAACTACAAATCATGTTGGATTTAGAGTTCCACATTCATCTATCTATATAGGAGAGAACAGAGGGAAAACTAAATATAAAAACTACTAGTGTAGATGAACGCTTCAACCTAGAAGAACAAAATTTGGTGAGCCAAGTGGGATTTGTGTACTGATCATTACCACCAAGTATCATCAAGATTGGGTCAAAAATATTTGCTGGTATTTGGGAAACTCGTTAATTATTAGAAGGTTGGCAACCCCTCTCAATGAAAGTGCTTTTACACAGTCTGTGCTTAGGGCTACTTAAAGCGGAAACAAACCATAGAGACAAAACTGAGAACGCCTTTATTTTGTCAAGTTTCAAAGAGCTACTACAAACCATGTTGGATTTAAAGTTCCAAATTCATGTATCTATATAGGAGAGAGCAGAGGGAATCCTAAATATAAAAACTGCTACTGTAGACGAACGCTTCAACCTAGAAGAACAAAATTGGGTTAGCCAAGTGAGATTTGTGTACTGATCATTACCACCAAGTATCATCAAGATTGGGTGAAAAAATATTTGCTGGTATTTCGGAAACTCGTTAATTCTTAGAAGGTTGGAAACCCCTATCAATGAAAGTGCCTTTCCACAGTCTGTGCCTAGGGCTACTTGAAGAGGAAACAAACCATAGAGACAAAACTGATAACTCCTTTATTTTGTCAAGTTTCAAAGTGCTACTACGAACCATGTTGGATTTAGAGTTCCAAATTCATCTATCTATATCAGAGAGAACAGAAGGAAACCTAAATATAAAAACTGCTACTGTACACGAACGCTTCACCCTAGAAGAACAAAACTTCATGAGCCAAGTGGGATTTGTGTACAAATCATTACCACCAAGTATCATCAAGATTGGGTGAAAAAATATTTGCCTGTATTTCGGAAACTCGTTAATTCTTAGAAGCTTGACAACCCCTCTCAATGAAAGTGCTTTTCCACAGTCTGTGCCTAGGGCTACTTGAAGAGGAAACAACCATAGAGACAATACTGAGAACATCTTTATTTTGTCAAGTTTCAAAGAGCTACTACAAACCATGTTGGATTTAGAGTTCCACATTCTTCTATCTATATAGGAGAGAACAGAGGGAAAACTAAATATAAAAACTACTACTGTAGATGAACGCTTCAACCTAGAAGAACAAAATTTGGTGAGCCAAGTGGGATTTGTGTACTGATCATTACCACCAAGTTTCATCAAGATTGGGTGAAAAAATATTTGCTGGTATTTCGGAAATGCGTTAATTCTTAGAAGCTTGACAACCCCTCTCAATGAAAGTGCTTTTCCACAGTCTGTGCTTAGGGCTACTTGAAGAGGAAACAAACCTTAGAGACAAAACTGAGAACTCCTTTATTTTGTGAAGTTTCAAAGAGCTACTACGAACCTTGTTGGATTTAGAGTTCCAAATTCATCTATCTATTTAGGACAGAGCAGAGGGAATTCTAAATATAAAAACTGCTTCTGTAGACGAACGCTTCAACCTAGAAGAACAAAATTTGGTGAGCCAAGTGGGATTTGTGTACTGATCATTACCACCAAGTATCATCAAGATTGGGTGAAAAAATATTTGCTGGTATTTCGGAAACTCGTTAATTCTTAGAAGCTTGACAACCCCTCTCAATGAAAGTGCTTTTCCACAGTCTGTGCTTTGGGCTACTTAAAGAGGAAACAAACCATAGAGACAAAACTGAGAACTCCTTTATTTTGTCAAGTTTCAAGGAGCTACTACAAACCATGTTGGATTTAGAGTTCCAAATTCATCTATCTATATAGGAGAGAGCAGATGGAAATATAAATATAAAAACTGCTAATGTAGAAGAACGCTTCAACCTAGAAGAACAAAATTTGGTGAGCCAAGTGGGATTTGTGTACTGATCATTACCACCAAGTATCATCAAGATTGGGTGAAAAAATATATGCTGGTATTTCGGCAACGCGTTAATTCTTAGAAGCTTGACAACCCCTCTCAATGAAAGTGCTTTTCCACAGTCTGTGCTTCGGGCTACTTGAAGAGGAAACAAACCACAGAGACAAAACTGAGAACTCCTTTATTTTGTGAAGTTTCAAAGAGCTACTACGAACCGTGTTGGATTTAGAGTTCCAAATTCATCTATCTATATTGGAGAGAACAGAATGAAACCTAAATATAAAAACTGCTACTGTACACGAACGCTTCAACGTATAAGAACAAAATTTGGTGAGCCAAGTGGGATTTGTGTACTGATCATTACCACCATGTATCATCAAGATTGCGTAAAAAAATATTTGCTGGTATTTCGGAAACTCATTAATTCTTAGAAGCTTGACAACCCCTTACGATGAAAGTGCTTTTCCACAGTCTGTGCCTAGGGCTACTTGAAGAGGAAACAAACCATAGAGAAAAAACTGATAACTCCTTTATTTTGTCAAGTTTCAAATCGCTACTACAAACCATGTTGGATTTAGAGTTCCAAATTCATCTATCTATATAGGATTGAGTAGATGGAAATCTAATTATAAAAACTGCTACTGTAGACGAACGGTTCAACCTAGAAGAACAAAATTTGGTGAGCCAAGTGGGATTTGTGTACTGATCATTACCACCAAGTATCATCAAGATTGGGTGAAAAAATATTTGCAGGTATTTCAAAAACTCGTTAATTCTTAGAAGGTTGGCAACACCTCTCAATGAAAGTGCTTTTCCACAGTCTGTGCCTAGGGAAACTTGAAGAGGAAACAAACAATAGAGACAAAACTGAGAACTCCTTTATTTTGTCAAGTTTCAAAGAGCTACTACAAACCATGTTGGATTTATAGTTCCACATTCATCTATCTATATAGGAGAGAACAGAGGGAAAACTAAATATAAAAACTACTACTGTAGATGAACTCTTCAACCTAGAAGAATAAAATTGGGTGAGCCAATTGGGATTTGTGTACTGATCATTTCCACCAAGTATCATCAAGATTGGCTGAAAAAATATATGCTGGTATTTCGGAAACGCGTTAATTCTTAGAAGCTTGACAACCCCTCTCAATGAAAGTGCTTTTCCACAGTCTGTGCTTTGGGCTACTTGAAGAGGAAACAAACCATAGAGACAAAACTGAGAACTCCTTTATTTTGTGAAGTTTCAAAGAGCTACTACGAACCGTGTTGGATTTAGAGTTCCAAATTCATCTATCTATATAGGACAGAGCAGAGAGAATCTTAAATATAAAAACTGCTTCTGTAGATGAACGCTTCAACCTAGAAGAACAAAATTTTGAGCCAAGTGGGATTTGTGTACTGATCATTACCAACAAGTATCATCAATATTGGGTGAAAAAATATTTGCAGGTATTTCGGATACTCGTTAATTCTTAGAAGCTTGGCAACCCCTCTCAATGAAAGTGCTTTTCCACAGTCTGTGCCTAGGGCTACTTGAAGAGGAAACAAACCATAGATACAAAACTGAGAACTCCTTTATTTTGTCAAGTTTCAAAGAGCTACTCCAAACCATGTTGGATTTAGAGTTCCAAATTCATCTATCTATATAGGAGAGAACAAAAGGAAACCTAAATATAAAACTGCTTCTGTACACGAACGCTTCAACCTAGAAGAACAAAATTTGGTGAGCCAAGAGGGATTTGTGTACTGATCATTACCACCAAGTATCATCAAGATTGGGTAAAAGAAATATTTGCTGGTATTTCGGAAACTCGTTAATTCTTAGAAGCTTGGCAACCCCTCTCGATGAAAGTGCTTTTCCACAGTCTGTGCCTTGGGCTACATGAAGACTAAACAAACCATAGAGACAAAACTGAGAACTCCTTTATTTTGTCAAGTTTCAAAGAGATACTACAAACCACGTGGGATTTAGAGTTCCAAATTCATCTATCTATATAGGAGAGAACAGAAGGAAACCTAAATATAAAACTGCTACTGTACACGAACGCTTCAACCTAGAAGAACAAAATTTCGTGAGCCAAGTGGGATTTGTGTACTAATCATTTTCACCAAGTATGATCAAGATCGGGTGAAAAAATATTTGCTGGTATTTCGGGAAGTCTTTAATTCTTAGAAGCTTGGCAACCCCTCTCAATGAAAGTGCTTTTCCACAGTCTGTGCTGAGGGCTACTTGAAGAGGAAAAAACCATAGAGACAAAACTGAGACCTCCTTTATTTTGTCAAGTTTCAAAGAGCTACTACAAATCATGTTGGATTTAGAGTTCCACATTCATCAATCTATATAGGAGAGAACAGAGGGAAAACTAAATATAAAAACTACTACTGTAGATGAACGCTTAAACCTAGAAGAACAAAATTTGGTGAGCCAAGTGGGATTTGTGTACTGATCATTACCACCAAGAATCATCAAGATTGGGTGAAAAATATTTGCTGGTATTTGGGAAACTCGTTAATTATTAGAAGCTTGGCAACCCCTCTCAATGAAAGTGCTTTTACACAGTCTGTGCTTAGGGGTACTTAAAGCGGAAACAAACCATAGAGACAAAACTGAGAACTCCTTTATTTTGTCAAGTTTCAAAGAGCTACTACAAACCATGTTGGATTTAAAGTTCCAAATTCATGTATCTATATAGGAGAGAGCAGAGGGAAACCTAAATATAAATACTGCTACTGTATACGAACGCTTCAACCTAGAAGAACAAAATTTGGTGAGCCAAGTGGGATTTGGGTACTGATCATTTCCACCAAGTATCATCAAGATTGGGTGAAAAAATATATGCTGGTATTTCGGAAACTCGTTAATTCTTAGAAGGTAGGCAATCCCTCTCAATGAAAGTGCTTTTACTCAGTCTGTGCTTAGGGCTACTTAAAGAGGAAACAAACCATAGAGACAAAACTGAGAACTCCTTTATTTTGTCAAGTTTCAAAGAGCTACTACAAACCATGTTGGATTTAGGGTTTCAAATTCATCTATCAATAATGGTGAGTGCAGATGGAAACCTAAATATAAAAACTACTACTGTAGACGAACGCTTCAACCTAGAAGAACAAAATTTGGTGAGCCAAGTGGGATTTGTGTACTGATCATTACCACAATGTATCATCAAGATTGGGTGAAAAAATATTTGCAGGTATTTATGAAACTTTTTAATTCTTAGAAGGTTCGCAACCCCTCTCAATGGAAGTGCTTTTCCAAAGTCTATGCCTAGGGCTACTTGAAGAGGAAACAAACCATAGAGACAAAACTGAGAACTCCTTTATTTTGTCATGTTTCAAAGAGCTACTACAAACCATGTTGGATTTAGAGTTCCAAATTCATCTATCTGTATAGGAGAGAGCAGATGGAAACCTAAATATAAAAACTGCTACTGTAGACGAACGCTTCAACCTAGAAGAACAAAATTTGGTGACCCAAGTGGGACTTGTGTACTGATCATTACCACCAAGTATCATCAAGATTGGGTGAAAAAATATTTGCAGGTATTTCGGAAACTCGTTAATTCTTAGAAGGTTGGCAACCCCTCTCGATGAGAGTGCTGTTCCACAGTCTGTGCCTAGGGCTACTTGAAGAGGAAACAAACCATAGAGACAAAACTGAGAACTCCTTTATTTGTCAAGATTCAAAGAGCTACAACAAACCATGTTGGATTTAGAGTTCCAAATTCATCTATTTATATAGGAGACAACAGAAGGAAACCTAAATAAAAATCTGCTACTGTACACGAACGCTTCAACCTAGAAGAACAAAATTTGGTGAGCCAAGTCGGATTTGTGTACTAATCATTACCACCAAGTATTATCAAGATCGGGTGAAAAAATATTTCCTTGTATTTCGGAAACTCGTTAATTCTTAGAAGCTTGGCAACTTCTCTCAATGAAAGGGCTTTTCCACAGTCTGTGCTGAGGGCTACTTGAAGAGGAACAAACCATAGAGACAAAACTGAGAACTTTTTTATTTTGTCAAGTTTCAAAGAGCTACTACAAACCATGTTGGATTTAGAGTTCCAAATTCATCTATCTATATAGGAGAGAAGAGAAGGAAACCTAAATATAAAAACTGCTACTGTACACGAACGCTTCAACCTAGAAGAACAAAATTACGTGAGCCAATTGGGATTTGTGTACTAATCATTACCACCAAGTATCATCAAGATCGGGTGAAAAAATATATCCTGGTTTTCGGAAACTCATTAATTCTTAGAAGCTTGGCAACCCCTCTCAATGAAAGTGCTTTTAAACAATCTGTGCTGAAGGCTACTTGAAGAGGAAACAAACCATAGAGACAAAACTGAGAACTCCTTTATTTTGTAAAGTTTCAAAGAGCTACTACAAACCATGTTGGATTTAGTGTTCCAACTTCATCTATCTATATAGGGGAGAACAGTGGGAAAACAAAATATAAAAACTACTACTGTAGATGAACGCTTCAACCTAGAAGAACAAAATTTGGTGAGCCAAGTCGGATTTGTGTCCTGATCATTACCACCAAGTATCATCAAGATTGGGTGAAAAATATTTGCTGGTGTTTGGGAAACTCGTTAATTCTTAGAAGCTTGGCAACCCCTCTCAATGAAATTGCTTTTCCAAGTCTGTGCCTAGGGCTACTTGAAGAGGAAACAAACCATAGAGACAAAACTCAGAACTCCTTTATTTTTTCAAGTTTCAAAGAGCTACGACGAACCATGTTTAATTTAGAGTTCCAAATTCATCTATCTATATAGGAGAGAGCAGAGGAAACCTAAATATAAAAACTGCTACTGTAGACGAACGCTTCAACCTAGAAGAACAAAATTTGGTGAGCCAAGTGGGATTTGTGTACTGATCATTACCAAAACGTATCATCAAGATTGGGTGAAAAATTGTTTGCTCGTATTTCGGAAACTCGTTAATTCTTAGAAGCTTGGCAACCCATCTCAATGAAAGTGATTTTCCTCAAACTGTGCCTATGGCTACTTGAAGATGAAACAAACCTTAGAGACAAAACTGAGAACTCCTTTATTTTGTGAAGTTTCAAAGAGCTACTACGAACCTTGTTGGATTTAGAGTTCCAAATTCATCTATCTATTTAGGACAGAGCAGAGGGAATTCTAAATATAAAAACTGCTTCTGTAGACGAACGCTTCAACCTAGAAGAACAAAATTTGGTGAGCCAAGTGGGATTTGTGTACTGATCATTACCACCAAGTATCATCAAGATTGGGTGAAAAAATATTTGCTGGTATTTCGGAAACTCGTTAATTCTTAGAAGCTTGACAACCCCTCTCAATGAAAGTGCTTTTCCACAGTCTGTGCTTTGGGCTACTTAAAGAGGAAACAAACCATAGAGACAAAACTGAGAACTCCTTTATTTTGTCAAGTTTCAAGGAGCTACTACAAACCATGTTGGATTTAGAGTTCCAAATTCATCTATCTATATAGGAGAGAGCAGATGGAAATATAAATATAAAAACTGCTAATGTAGAAGAACGCTTCAACCTAGAAGAACAAAATTTGGTGAGCCAAGTGGGATTTGTGTACTGATCATTACCACCAAGTATCATCAAGATTGGGTGAAAAAATATATGCTGGTATTTCGGCAACGCGTTAATTCTTAGAAGCTTGACAACCCCTCTCAATGAAAGTGCTTTTCCACAGTCTGTGCTTCGGGCTACTTGAAGAGGAAACAAACCATAGAGACAAAACTGAGAACTCCTTTATTTTGTGAAGTTTCAAAGAGCTACTACGAACCGTGTTGGATTTAGAGTTCCAAATTCATCTATCTATATTGGAGAGAACAGAATGAAACCTAAATATAAAAACTGCTACTGTACACGAACGCTTCAACGTATAAGAACAAAATTTGGTGAGCCAAGTGGGATTTGTGTACTGATCATTACCACCATGTATCATCAAGATTGCGTAAAAAAATATTTGCTGGTATTTCGGAAACTCATTAATTCTTAGAAGCTTGACAACCCCTTACGATGAAAGTGCTTTTCCACAGTCTGTGCCTAGGGCTACTTGAAGAGGAAACAAACCATAGAGAAAAAACTGATAACTCCTTTATTTTGTCAAGTTTCAAATCGCTACTACAGATCACGCCCAGCAACCGCGGAGCGGCAGAGCCACCCCCGGGCCTGCAAGGAAGGCGCACTTGCCACACACCAGCAGGTCAGGCCCAACAAACTGCGGAGGGGCACAGCTGCCCCACGAGCCTGCTAGGTAGGCAGTACCCTGACCACCAACAGAACAGGCTCAGAGGACGGCCAGACACATCGCCCCGCCCCGGTTGGGGGAGGGGCAGAGCCGCCAGGCGCCTGCAAGGTAGGCAAACCTGCGTCTCACCAGCATATCAGGCCCAGCAACCCACGGAGCGGCAGAGCTACCCCCGGGCCTGCAAGGTAGGTGCACTTGACACCCATTGGCAGGTTAGGCCCAGCAACTCTCGGAGGGACACAGCTGCTCCACGCACGTGCAAGGTAGGCGGAACCGTGACCACTGACAAAACAGGCCCAATGGCCCGCCAGATACATCGCCCCAGTTGGGGGAGGGGCAGAGCCGCCACCAGCGCCTTTTAGGTAGACAGACCTGCAACCAACAGACAGAACGGGCCTAGTGGCCAGCGGAGGGGCAAAGCCACTGCTCACGCCTGCAAGGTAGACGGACCTGTGACCACCGAAAGAACAGGCCCATCGAAAGTACAGGCACAGCGGCCTCCCGGCGTGGTAGGCACATTGCCTCAATTGGAGGAGGGGAAGAACCACCGCCAAAGCCTGCGAGGGAGACTTTGCAGCTATACAAGAGCAATATAAATATATAGGGGGAAAAATCAATAACACAACAGTTTCACCAAGCAGAAAGAAACGCGATCAATATGAAAAGACAAGGAAAGAAAGGACCACAAGCAATGCAGGTCAACTCAACTTTAGAAGAGGTAATTTCTGCAGCAGATGGAATGTCAGATAAAGAATTCAGGATATACATGCTTCAGATGATCTGGAGTCTCAAGGAAGACATTAGACAGCAAAATCAGTCAATGAAAGACCACTTCGACCACTTTGACAATCAATTACATAAACAAATCCAAGAAGTAAAAGATCAATTATACAGGGAGATAGAGGTTATAAAAAACAAACAAACAGAAATCCTGGAAATGCAGGAAACAATAAACCAACTTAAAAACTCAATTGAGAATACTACCAGCAGAGTAGAACACTTAGAAGATAGAACATCAGACAATGAAGACAAAGTATTTCAACTGGAGAAGAACATAGACAGCTCAGCAAAGCTGTTAAGAAACCATGAGCAGAACATTCAAGAAATATGGGATAACATAAAGAGACCAAACTTAAGAGTCATTGGGATACAGGAAGGTACTGAGGTCCATACCAAAGGAATGAGCAATCTATTCAACGAAATAATACGAGAAAACTTCCCAGACTTGAAGAATGAGACAGAATCCCAAATCCTAGAAGCCTACAGGACGCCGAATGTGCAAAATCATAAGAGATCCACACCTAGACACATTATAATGAAGATGCCCAACATACAGAATAAGGAGAGAATTTTAAAAGCTACAAGAGAAAGGAAGCAGATTACATTTAGGGGTAAACCAATCAGGATAACAGCTGATCTTTCAACACAGACTCTCAAAGCTAGAAGATCCTGGAATAACATATTTCAAACACTGAAAGAAAAGGGGTTCCAACCAAGAATTGTGTATCCCGCGAAATTAAGCTTCAGGATGGAAGATGAAATTAAAACCTTCCATGATAAACAAAAGTTAAAAGAATTTGCAGCTAGAAAACCATCTCTTCAAAACATCCTTGGCAAAATATTACAGGAAGAGGAAATGGAAAATATCAATGAAAACCAACAGCGGGAGGTAGTACAGTAAAGGGGGGGGGAATAATCAAAGAGGAAAACAAACCATGTTTAGTAACATAAATAAACAAATATGGCTGGAAGAACAACCCATATCTCAATAATAACCCTAAATGTTAATGGCTTAAACTCACCAATTAAGAGACACAGGCTAGTAGAATGGATCACAAAACAAGACCCAACAATATGCTGCCTTCAGGAGACGCATTTGATAGGAAAAGACATACATAGACTGAAGGTGAAAGGTTGGGAAAAATCATATCACTCATATGGACTTCGGAAACAAGCAGGAGTGTCCATACTCATATCAAATAAAATAGATTTCAAGCCAAAGTTAATCAAAAGGGATGAAGAGGGACACTACATACTTCTTAAGGGAACCATACACCAACAAGACATAACAATCATAAATATATATGCCCCAAACAATGGTGCAGCTATGTTCATCAAACAAACTCTTCTCAAGTTCAAGAGTCTAATAGACCACCATACAATAATCATGGGAGACTTCAACACACCTCTCTCACCACTGGACAGATCTTCCAAACAAAAGTTGAATAAGGAAACTGTAGAGCTCAATAACACAATTAATAACCTAGACTTAATTGACATATATAGAATATACCACCCAACATCAAGCAGTTACACTTTTTTCTCAGCAGCACATGGATCCTTCTCAAAAATAGATCATATATTATGTCACAGGGCAACTCTTAGACAATATAAAGGAGTAGAGATAATACCATGCATCTTATCTGACCATAATGGAATGAAATTGAAAATTAACGATAAAAGAAGTAAGGAAAAATCATGCATCTCCTGGAGAATGAACAATAGGTTACTGAATGATCAATGGGTTATAGAAGACATCAAGGAGGAAATTAAAAAATTCTTAGAGATAAATGAAAACACAGACACAACATATCGGAATCTATGGGACACATTGAAAGCAGTTCTAAGGGGAAAATTTATTGCTTGGAGTTCATTCCTTAGAAAAAGAAAAAACCAACAAATAAATGATCTAATACTTCAACTCAGAATCCTAGAAAAAGAAGAGCAAAACAACAGCAAAAGAAGTAGAAGACAAGAAATAATTAAAATCAGAGCTGAAATTAATGAAATCGAAACGAAAGAAACAATTGAAAAAATTGACAAAACTAAAAGTTGGTTCTTTGAAAAAATAAATAAAATCGACAGACCCTTAGCCACGCTAACGAAGAGAAGAAGAGAGAGAACTCAAATTACCAGCATACGGGATGAAAAAGGCAATATCACAACAGACACTTCAGAAATACAGAAGATTATCAGAAACTATTTTGAATCCTTATACTCCAATAAAATAGAAGATAGTGAAGGCATCGATAAATTTCTTAAGTCATATGATTTGCCCAGATTGAGTCAGGAGGATATTGACAACCTAAACAGACCAATATCAATTGAGGAAATAGAAGATACCATCAAAAGACTACCAACTAAGAAAAGCCCAGGACCGGATGGGTATACAGCAGAGTTTTACAAAACCTTTAAAGAGGAACTAATACCAATACTTTTCAAGCTATTTCAGGAAATAGAAAAAGAGGGAGAACTACCAAATTCATTCTATGAGGCCAACATCACCCTGATTCCTAAACCAGACAAAGACACTACAAAGAAAGAAAACTACAGACCAATATCTCTAATGAACCTAGATGCAAAAATCCTCAATAAACTTCTGGCGAACCGGATACAAAAACATATCAAAAAAATTGTGCACCATGATCAGGTAGGATTTATCCCTGGGATGCAAGGCTGGTTCAATATACGGAAATCAATAAATGTTATTCACCACATCAATAGGCTTAAAAATAAGAACCATATGATCATCTCGATAGATGCGGAAAAAGCATTCGACAAAGTACAGCATCCCTTTATGTTCAAAACTCTAGAAAAAATAGGGATAACAGGAACATACCTCAATATTGTAAAAGCAATCTATGCCAAGCCTCAGGCTAGCATCATTCTGAATGGAGAAAATCTGAAGGCATTCCCTCTAAAATCTGGAACAAGACAGGGATGCCCTCTCTCACCACTTCTGTTCAACATAGTTCTCGAGTCACTGGCCAGAGCAATTAGACAGACGAAAGAAATTAAAGGCATAAAAATAGGAAAAGAAGAACTCAAATTATCACTATTTGCAGATGACATGATTCTATACCTAGCAGACCCAAAAGGGTCTACAAAGAAACTATTAGAGCTAATAAATGAATTCAGCAAAGTGGCAGGCTATAAAATCAACACGCATAAATCAAAGGCATTCCTGTATATCAGCGACAAATCCTCTGAAATGGAAATGAGGACAACCACCCCATTCACAATATCCTCAAAAAAAATAAAATACTTGGGAATCAACCTAACAAAAGAGGTGAAAGACTTATACAATGAAAACTACAGAACCCTAAAGGGAGAAATAGAAGAAGATCTTAGAAGATGGAAAAATATACCCTGTTCATGGATAGGTAGAAGTAACATCATCAAAATGGCGATATTACCAAAAGTTCTCTATAGGTTTAATGCAATGCCAATCAAAATCCCAACGGCATTTCTTGTAGAAATAGAGAAAGCAATCATGAAATTCATATGGAAAAATAAAAGACCCAGAATAGCAAAAACAATGCTAAGCAGGAAGTGTGAATCAGGCGGTATAGCTATACCAGACTTCAAACTATACTACAGAGCAATAGTAACAAAAACAGCATGGTACTGGTACCAAAACAGGCGGGTGGACCAATGGTACAGAATAGAGGACACAGAAACCAATCCACAAAACTACAACTATCTTATATTTGATAAAGGGGCTAAAAGCATGCAATGGAAGAAGGATAGCATCTTCAACAAATGGTGTTGGGAAAACTGGAAATCCATATGCAACAAAATGAAACTGAATCCCTTTCTCTCGCCATGCACAAAAGTTAACTCAAAGTGGATCAAGGAACTTGATATCAAATCAGAGACATGGCGTCTGATAGAAGAAAAAGTTGGCTATGATCTACATACTGTGGGGTCGGGCTCCAAATTCCTCAATAGGACACCCATAGCACAACAGTTAATAACTAGAATCAACAAATGGGACTTACTCAAACTAAAAAGTTTTTTCTCAGCAAAAGAAACAGTAAGAGAGGTAAATAGGGAGCCTACGTCCTGGGAACAAATCTTTACTCCTCACACTTCAGACAGAGCCCTAATATCCAGAATATACAAAGAACTAAAAAAATTAGACAATGAGATAACGAATAACCCAATCAACAAATGGGCCAAGGACCTGAACAGAAATTTCTCAGAGGAGGACATACAATCAATCAACAAGTATATGAAAAAATGCTCACCATCTCTAGCAGTCAGAGAAATGCAAATCAAAACCACCCTAAGATACCATCTCACTCCAGTAAGATTGGCAGCCATTAGGAAGTCAAACAGCAACAAGTGCTGGCGAGGATGTGGGGAAAAGGGTACTCTTGTACATTGCTGGTGGGACTGCAAATTGGTGCGGCCAATTTGGAAAGCAGTATGGAGATTTCTTGGAAAGCTCGGAATGGAACCACCATTTGATCCAGCTATTCCCCTACTGGGTCTATTCCCTAAAGACCTAAAAAGAGCACACTATAGGGACACTGCTACATCCATGTTCATAGCAGCACAATTCACAATAGCAAGACTGTGGAACCAACCTAGATGCCCTTCAATAGACGAATGGATAAAAAAAATGTGGCATTTATACACAATGGAGTATTACTCTGCATTAAGAAATGACAAAATCATAGAATTTGGAGGGAAATGGATGGCATTAGAGCAGATTATGCTAAGTGAAGCCAGCCAATCCCTTAAAAACAAATGCCAAATGTCTTCTTTGATATAAGGAGAGTAGCTAAGAACAGAGTAGGGACAAAGAGCATGAGAAGAAGATTAACATTAAACAGGGATGAGAGGTGGGAGGGAAAGGGAGAGAGAAGGGAAATTGCATGTAAATGGAAGGAGACCCTCAGGGGTATACAAAATTACATACAAGAGGAAGTGAGGGGAAAGGAGGAAAAATATAAGGGGGAGAAATGAATTACAGTAGAGGGGGTAGAGAGAGAAGAGGGGAGGGGAGGGGGGAGGGGGGATAGTAGAGGATAGGAAAGGCAGCAGAATACAACAGACACCAGAATGGCAATATGTAAATCAATTGTTGTGCAAATGATGTGATTATGCAATCTGTATATGGGGTAAAAATGGGAGCGCATATCCCACTTGAATCAAAGTGTGAAATATGATATATCAAGAACTATGTAATGTTTTGAACAACCTACAATAAAAATTAATTAAAAAAAAAAAAAAAAAAAAAAAGAACAAAATTTGGTGAGCCAAGTGGGATTTGTGTACTTATCATTACCACCAAGTATCATCAAGATTGGGTGAAAAAGTGTTTGCTCGTATTTCGGAAACTCGTTAATTCTTAGAAGCTTGGGAACCCCTCTCAATGAAAGTTCTTTTCCACAGTCTGTGCCTAAGGCTACTTGAAGAGGAAACAAACCATAGTGACAAAACTGAGAACTCCTTTATTTTGTAAATTTTCAAAGAGCTACTACAAACCATGTTGGATTAAGAGTTCCAAATTCATCTAACTATATAGGAGAGAGCAGAGGAAAACCTAAATATAAAAACTGCTACTGTAGACGAACGCTTCAACCTAGAAGAACAAATTTGGTGAGCCAAGTGGAATTTGTGTACTGATCATTACCACCAAGTATCATCAAGTTTGGGTGAAAAAAATATTTGCTGGTATTTCGGAAACTCGTTAATTCTTAGAAGCTTGGCAACCCCTCTCAATGAAAGTGCTTTTCCACAGTCTGTGCTTAGGGCTACTTGAAAAGGAAACAAACCATAGAGACAAAACTGAGAACTCCTTTATTTTGTAAATTTTCAAAGAGCTACTACAAACCATGTTGGATTTAGAGTTCGAAATTCATCTATCTATATAGGAGAGAACAGAGGGAAAACTAAATACAAAAACTACTACTGTAGATGAACGCTTCAACCTAGAAGAACAAAATTTGGTAAGCCAAGTGGGATTTGTGTACTGATAATTACCACCAAGTATCATCAAGATTGGGTGAAAAATATTTGCTGGTGTTTGGGAAAATCGTTAATTCTTAGAAGCTTGGCAACCCCTCTCGATGAAATTGGTTTTCCACAGTCTGTGCTTAGGGCTATGAAGAATAAACAAACCATGGAGACAAAACTGAGAACTCCTTTATATTGTCAGGTTTCCAAGAGCTACTACGAACCATGTTGGATTTAGAGTTCCAAATTCATCTATCTATATAGGAGAGAACAGAGAGAAACCTAAATATAAAAACTGCTACTGTAGACGAACGCTTCAACCTAGAAGAACAAAATTTGGTGAGACAAGTGGGATTTGTGTACTGATCATTACCACCAAGTATCATCAAGATTGGGTAAAAAAATATTTGCTGGAATTTTGGAAACTCGTTAATTCTTAGAAGCTTGGCAACCCCTCTCGATGAAAATGCTTTTCCACAATCTGTGCTCAGGGCTACTTGAAGAGGAAACAAACCATAGAGACAAAACTGAGAACTCCTTTATTTTGTCAAGTTTCCAGAGCTACTACGAACCATGTTGGATTTAGAGTTCCAAATTCATCTATCTATATAGGAGAGAACAGAGGGAAACCTAAATATAAAAACTGCTACTGTAGAGGAACGCTTCAACCTAGAAGAACAAAATTTGGTGAGCCAAGTGGGATTTGTGTACTGATCATTAGCACCAAGTATTATCAAGATTGGGTGAAAAAATACTTGCTGGTATTTCGGAAACTCGTTAATTCTTAGAAGCTTGGCAACCCCTCTCAATGAAATTGCTTTTCCACAGTCTGTGCCTTGGGCTACGTGAAGAGGTAACAAACCATAGAGACAAAACTGAGAACTCCTTTATTTTGTCAAGTTTCAAAGAGCTACTTCGAACCATGTTGGATTTAGAGTTCCAATTTCATCTATCTATATAGGAGAGAACAGAGGGAAACGTAAATATAAAAACTGCTACTGTAGACGAACGCTTCAACCGAGAAGAACAAAATTTGGTGAGCCAAGTGGGATTTCTGTACTGATCATTACCACCAAGTATCATCAAGATTGGGTGAAAAATATTTGCTGGTATTTGGGAAACTCGTTAATTCTTAGAAGCTTGGCAACCCCTCTTGATGAAAGTGCTTTTCCACAGTCTATGCCTAGGGCTATGAAGAGGAAACAAACCATAGAGACAAAACTGAGAACTCCTTTATATTTTCAAGTTTTCAAGAGCTACTACGAACCATGTTGGATTTAGAGTTCCAAATTCATCTATCTATATAGGAGAGAACAGAGGGAAACCTAAATATAAAAACTGCTACTGTAGACGAACGCTTCAACCGAGAAGAACAAAATTTGGTGAGCCAAGTGGGATTTCTGTACTGATCATTACCACCAAGTATCATCAAGATTGGGTGAAAAATATTTGCTGGTATTTGGGAAACTCGTTAATTCTTAGAAGCTTGGCAACCCCTCTTGATGAAAGTGCTTTTCCACAGTCTATGCCTAGGGCTATGAAGAGGAAACAAACCATAGAGACAAAACTGAGAACTCCTTTATATTTTCAAGTTTTCAAGAGCTACTACGAACCATGTTGGATTTAGAGTTCCAAATTCATCTATCTATATAGGAGAGAACAGAGGGAAACCTAAATATAAAAACTGCTACTGTAGACGAACGCTTCAACCTAGAAGAACAAAATTTGGTGAGCCAAGTGGGATTTGTGTACTGATCATTACCACCAAGTATCATCAAGATTGGGTGAAAAAATATTTGTTGGAATTTCGGAAACTCATTAATTCTTAGAAGCTTGGCACCCCCTCTCAATGAAATTGCTTTTCCACAGTCTGTGCCTAGGGCTACTGAAGAGGAAACAAACCATAGAGACAAAACTGAGAACTCCTTTATTTTGTCACGTTTCAAAGATCTACTACGAACCATGTTGGATTTAGAGTTCCAATTTCATCTATCTATATAGGAGAGAACAGAGGTAAACATAAATATAAAAACTGCCACTGTAGACGAACGCTTCAACCTAGAAGAACAAAATTTGGTGAGCCAAGTGGGATTTGTGTACTTATCATTACCACCAAGTATCATCAAGATTGGGTGAAAAAGTGTTTGCTCGTATTTCGGAAACTCGTTAATTCTTAGAAGCTTGGGAACCCCTCTCAATGAAAGTTCTTTTCCACAGTCTGTGCCTAAGGCTACTTGAAGAGGAAACAAACCATAGTGACAAAACTGAGAACTCCTTTATTTTGTAAATTTTCAAAGAGCTACTACAAACCATGTTGGATTAAGAGTTCCAAATTCATCTAACTATATAGGAGAGAGCAGAGGAAAACCTAAATATAAAAACTGCTACTGTAGACGAACGCTTCAACCTAGAAGAACAAAATTTGGTGAGCCAAGTGGAATTTGTGTACTGATCATTACCAACAAGTATCATCAAGTTTGGGTGAAAAAAATATTTGCTGGTATTTCGGAAACTCGTTAATTCTTAGAAACTTGGCAACCACTCTCAATGAAAGTGCTTTTCGACAGTCTGTGCTTTGCGCTACGTGAAAAGGAAACAAACCATAGAGACAAACTGAGAACTCCTTTATTTTTTCAAGTTTCAAAGAGCTACTACGAACCATGTTGGATTTAGAGTTCCAAATTCATCTATCTATATAGGAGAGAAGAGAAGGAAACCTAAATATAAAAACTGCTACTGTACACGAACGCTTCAACCTAGAAGAACAAAATTTCGTGAGCCAAGTGAGATTTGTGTACTAATCATTACCACCAAGTATCATCAAGATCGGGTGAAAAAATATTTGCTGGTATTTCGGAAACTCGTTAATTCTTAGAAGCTTGACAACCCCTCTCAATGAAAGTGCTTTTACACAGTCTGTGCTTAGGGCTACTTAAAGAGGAAACAAACCATGGAGACAAAACTGAGAACTTCTTTATTTTGTCAAGTTTCAAAGAGCTACTACAAACCATGTTGGATTTAGTGTTCCAAATTCATCTATCTATATATTAGAGAGCAGAGGGAAACCTAAATATAAAAACTGCTACTGTACACGAACGCTTCAACCTAGAAGAACAAAATTTGGTGAGCCAAGTGGGATTTGTGTACTGATCATTACCACCAAGTATCATCAAGATTGGGTGAAAAAATATTTGCTGGTATTTCGGAAACTCGTAATAAGTTGTAAGCTTGGCAACCCCTTTCAATAAAAGTGCTTTTCCACAGTTTTTGCTTATGGCTTCTTGAAGAGGAAACAAACCATAGAGACAAAACTGAGAACTCCTTTATATTGTCAGGTTTCCAAGAGCTACTACGAACCATGTTGGATTTAGAGTTTCAAATTCATCTATCTATATAGGAGAGAACAGAGGGAAACCTAAATATAAAAACTGCTACTGTAGACGAACGCTTCAACCTAGAAGAACAAAATTTGGTGAGCCAAGTGGAATTTGTGTACTGATCATTACCACCAAGTATCATCAAGATTGGGTGAAAAAATATTTGCTGGTATTTCGGAAACTCGTTAATTCTTAGAAACTTGGCAACCCCTCTCAATGAAAGTGCTTTTCCACAGTCTGTGCTTAGGGCTACTTGAAGAGGAAACAAACCATAGAGACACAACTGAGAACTCCTTTATCTTGTCAAGTTACTAGAGCTTCTACGAACCATGTTGGATTTAGAGTTCCAAATTCATCTATCTATATAGGAGAGAACAGAGGGAAACCTAAATATAAAAACTGCTACTGTAGACGAACGCTTCAACCTAGAAGAACAAAATTTGGTGAATCAAGTGGGATTTGTGTACTGATCATTACCACCAAGTATCATCAAGATTGGGTGAAAAAATTCTTGCTGGTATTTCGGAAACTCGTTAATTCTTAGAAGCTTGGCAACCCCTCTCAATGAAATTGCTTTTCCACAGTCTGTGCCTAGGGCTACATGAAGAGGTAACAAACCATAGAGACAAAACTGAGAACTCCTTTATTTTCTCAAGTTTCAAAGAGCTACTAAGAACCAGTTGGATTTAGAGTTCCAATTTCATCTATCTATATAGGAGAGAACAGAGGGAAACCTAAATATAAAAACTTCTACTGTAGACGAACGCTTCAACCTAGAAAAACAAAATTTGGTGAGCCAAGTGGGATTTGTGTACTGATCATCACCACCAAGTATCATCAAGATTGGGTGAAAAAATATTTTCTGGTATTTCGGAATCTCGTTAATTCTTAGAAGCTTGGCAACCCCTCTCAATGAAATTGCTTTTCCACAGTCTGTGCCTAGGGCTACTTGAAGAGGAAACAAACCATAGAGACAAAACTGAGAACTCCTTTATTTTGTCAAGTTTCAAAGAGCTGCTACAAACCATTTTGGATTTAGAGTTCCATATTCATCTATCTATATAGTAGAGAGCAGAGGGAAACCTAAATATAAAAACTGCTACTGTAGACAAACGCTTCAACCTAGAATATCAAAATTCGGTGAGCCAAGTGGGATTTGTTTACTGATCATTACCACCAAGTATTATCAAGATCGGGTGAAAAAGTGTTTGCTCGTATTTGAAAAACTCGTTAATTCTTAGAAGCTTGGCAACCCCTCTCAATGAAAGTTCTTTTCCACAGTCTGTGCTTAGGGCTACTTGAAAAGGAAACAAACCATAGAGAAAAAAGTGAGAACTCCTTTATATTGTCAAGTTTCCAAGAGCAACTACGAACCATGTTGCATTTAGAGTTCCAAATTCATCTATCTATATAGGAGAGAACAGAGGGAAACCTAAATATAAATACCGCTACTGTAGACGAACGCTTCAACCTAGAAGAACAAAATTTGGTGAGCCAAGTGGGATTTGTGTACTGATCATTACCACCAAGTATCATCAAGATTGGGTGAAAAAATATTTGCTGGTATTTCGGAAACTCGTTAATTCTTAGAAGCTTGGCAACCCCTCTCAATGAAAGTGCTTTTCAACAGTCTGTGCCTAGCGCTACGTGAAAAGGAAACAAACCATAGAGACAAACTGAGAACTCCTTTATTTTTTCAAGTTTCAAAGAGCTACTACGAACCATGTTGGATTTAGAGTTCCAAATTCATCTATCTATATAGGAGAGAACAGAAGGAAACCTAAATATAAAAACTGCTACTGTACACGAACGCTTCAACCTAGAAGAACAAAATTTCGTGAGCCAAGTGAGATTTGTGTACTAATCATTACCACCAAGTATCATCAAGATCGGGTGAAAAAATATTTGCTGGTATTTCGGAAACTCGTTAATTCTTAGAAGCTTGACAACCCCTCTCAATGAAAGTGCTTTTACACAGTCTGTGCTTAGGGCTACTTAAAGAGGTAACAAACCATAGAGACAAAACTGAGAACTTCTTTATTTTGTCAAGTTTCAAAGAGCTACTACAAACCATGTTGGATTTAGTGTTCCAAATTCATCTATCTATATAGGAGAGAGCAGAGGGAAACCTAAATATAAAAACTGCTACTGTACACGAACGCTTCAACCTAGAAGAATAAAATTTGGTGAGCCAAGTGGGATTTGTGTACTGATCATTACCACCAAGTATCATCAAGTTGGGTGAAAAAATATTTGCAGGGATTTCGAAAACTCGTTAATTCTTAGAAGCTTGGCAACCCCTCTCAATGAAATTGCTTTTCCACAGACTGTGCCTAGGGCTACTTGAAGAGGAAACAAACCATAGAGACAAAACTGAGAACTCCTTTATTTTGTCAAGTTTCAAAGAGCTACTACGAACCATGTTGGATTTAGAGTTACAAATTCATCTATTTATATAGGAGAGAACAGAGGGAAACCTAAATATAAAAACTGCTACTGTAGACGAACGCTTCAACATAGAAGAACAAAATTTGGTGAGCCAAGTGGAATTTGTGTACTGATCATTACCACCAAGTATCATCAAGATTGGGTGAAAAAATATTTGCTGGTATTTCGGAAACTCGTTAATTCTTAGAAGCTTGGCAACCCCTCTCAATGAAAGTGCTTTTCCACAGTCTGTGCTTAGGGCTACTTGAAGAGGAAACAAACCATAGAGACAAAACTGAGAACTCCTTTATCTTGTCAAGTTACTAGAGCTTCTACGAACCATGTTGGATTTAGAGTTCCAAATTCATCTATCTATATAGGAGAGAACAGAGGGAAACCTAAATATAAAAACTGCTACTGTAGACGAACGCTTCAACCTAGAAGAACAAAATTTGGTGAATCAAGTGGGATTTGTGTACTGATCATTACCACCAAGTATCATCAAGATTGGGTGAAAAAATTCTTGCTGGTATTTCGGAAACTCGTTAAATCTTAGAAGCTTGGCAACCCCTCTCAATGAAATTGCTTTTCCACAGTCTGTGCCTAGGGCTACATGAAGAGGTAACAAACCATAGAGACAAAACTGAGAACTCCTTTATTTTCTCAAGTTTCAAAGAGCTACTAAGAACCAGTTGGATTTAGAGTTCCAATTTCATCTATCTATATAGGAGAGAACAGAGGGAAACCTAAATATAAAAACTTCTACTGTAGACGAACGCTTCAACCTAGAAAAACAAAATTTGGTGAGCCAAGTGGGATTTGTGTACTGATCATCACCACCAAGTATCATCAAGATTGGGTGAAAAAATATTTTCTGGTATTTCGGAATCTCGTTAATTCTTAGAAGCTTGGCAACCCCTCTCAATGAAATTGCTTTTCCACAGTCTGTGCCTAGGGCTACTTGAAGAGGTAACAAACCATAGAGACAAAACTGAGAACTTCTTTATTTTGTCAAGTTTCAAAGAGCTACTACAAACCATGTTGGATTTAGTGTTCCAAATTCATCTATCTATATAGGAGAGAGCAGAGGGAAACCTAAATATAAAAACTGCTACTGTACACGAACGTTTCAACCTAGAAGAATAAAATTTGGTGAGCCAAGTGGGATTTGTGTACTGATCATCACCACCAAGTATCATCAAGATTGGGTGAAAAAATATTTTCTGGTATTTCGGAATCTCGTTAATTCTTAGAAGCTTGGCAACCCCTCTCAATGAAATTGCTTTTCCACAGACTGTGCCTAGGGCTACTTGAAGAGGAAACAAACCATAGAGACAAAACTGAGAACTCCTTTATTTTGTCAAGTTTCAAAGAGCTACTACGAACCATGTTGGATTTAGAGTTACAAATTCATCTATTTATATAGGAGAGAGCAGAGGGAAACCTAAATATAAAAACTGCTACTGTATACGAACGCTTCAAACTAGAAGAACAAAATTTGGTGAGCCAAGTGGGATTTGTGTACTGATCATTACCACCAAGTATCATCAAGACTGGTTTAAAATATTTGCTGGTATATCGGAAACTCGTTAATTCTTAGAAGCTTGGCAACCCCTCTCGATGAAAGTGCTTTTCAGAGTCTGTGCCTAGGGCTACTTGAAAAGGAAACAAACAATAGAGTCAAAACTGAGAACTCCTTTATATTGTCAAGTTTCCAAGAGCTACTACGAACCATGTTGGATTTAGAGTTCCAAATTCATCTATCTATATAGGAGAGAACAGAGGGAAACCTAAATATAAAAACTGCTACTGTAGACGAACGCTTCCAACTAGAAGAATAAAATTTGGTGAGCCAAGTGGGATTTGGGTACTGATCATTACCACCAATTATCATCAAGATTGGGTTAAAAAAAATTTTCTGGTATTTCGGAAACTCGTTAATTCTTAGAAGCTTGGCAACCCCTCTCAATGAAATTGCTTTTCCACAGACTGTGCCTAGGGCTACTTGAAGAGGAAACAAACCATAGAGACAAAACTGAGAACTCCTTTATTTTGTCAAGTTTCAAAGAGCTACTACGAACCATGTTGGATTTAGAGTTCCCAATTCATCTATCTATATAGGAGAGAACAGAGGGAAACCTAAATATAAAAACTGTTACTGTAGACGAACGCTTCAACCTAGAAGAACAAAATTCGGTGAGCCAAGTGGGATTTGTGTACTGATCATTACCACCAAGTATCATCAAGATTGGGTTAAAAAATATTTGCTGGTATTTCGGAAACTCGTTAATTCTTAGAAGCTTGGCAACCCCTCTCAATGAAAGTGCTTTTCCACAGTCTGTGCTTAGGGCTACTTGAAGAGGAAACAAACCATAGAAACAAAACTGAGAACTCTTTTATTTTGTCAAGTTACTTGAGCTTCTACGAACCATGTTGGATTTAGAGTACCAAATTCATCTATCTATATAGGAGAGAACAGAGGGAATCCTAAATATAAAAACTGCTACTGTAGACGAACGCTTCCACCTAGAAGAACAAAATTTGGTGAATCAAGTGGGATTTGTGTACTGATCATTACCACCAAGTATCATCAAGATTGGGTGAAAAAATTCTTGCTGGTATTTCGGAAACTCGTTAATTCTTAGAAGCTTGGCAACCCCTCTCAATGAAATTGCTTTTCCACAGTCTGTGCCTAGGGCTACATGAAGAGGTAACAAACCATAGAGACAAAACTGAGAACTCCTTTATTTTCTCAAGTTTCAAAGAGCTACTAAGAACCAGTTGGATTTAGAGTTCCAATTTCATCTATCTATATAGGAGAGAACAGAGGGAAACCTAAATATAAAAACTTCTACTGTAGACGAACGCTTCAACCTAGAAAAACAAAATTTGGTGAGCCAAGTGGGATTTGTGTACTGATCATTACCACCAAGTATCATCAAGATTGGGTGAAAAAATATTTTCTGGTATTTCGGAATCTCATTAATTCTTAGAAGCTTGGCAACCCCTCTCAATGAAATTGCTTTTCCACAGTCTGTGCCTAGTGCTACTTGAAGAGGAAACAAACCATAGAGACAAAACTGAGAACTCCTTTATTTTGTCAAGTTTCAAAGAGCTACTACAAACCATGTTGGATTTAGAGTTCCATATTCATCTATCTATATAGGAGAGAGCAGAGGGAAACCTAAATATAAAAACTGCTACTGTAGACGAACGCTTCAACCTAGAATATCAAAATTTGGTGAGCCAAGTGGGATTTGTGTACTGATCATTACCACCAAGTATTATCAAGATCGGGTGAAAAAGTGTTTGCTCGTATTTCAAAAACTCGTTAATTCTTAGAAGCTTGGCAACCCCTCTCAATGAAAGTTCTTTTCCACAGTCTGTGCTTAGGGCTACTTGAAAAGGAAACAAACCATAGAGAAAAAACTGAGAACTCCTTTATATTGTCAAGTTTCCAAGAGCAACTACGAACCATGTTGCATTTAGAGTTAAAATTCATCTATCTATATAGGAGAGAACAGAGGGAAACCTAAATATAAATACCGCTACTGTTGACGAACGCTTCAACCTAGAAGAACAAAATTTGGTGAGCCAAGTGGGATTTGTGTACCGATCATTACCACCAAGTATCCTCAAGATTAGGTGAAAAAATATTTGCAGGTATTTCGGAAACTCGTTAATTCTTAGAAGGTTGGCAACCCCTCTCAATGAAAGTGCTTTTCCAGAGTCTGTGCCTAGGACTACTTGAAGAGGAAACAAACCATAGAGACAAAACTGAGAACTCCTTTATTTTGTCAAGTTTCAAAGAGCTACTACAAACCATGTTGGATTTAGAGTTCCAAATTCATCTATCTATATAGGAGAGAGCAGAGGAAAACCTAAATATAAAAAATGCTACTGTAGACGAACGCTTCAACCTAGAAGAACAAAATTTGGTGAGCCAATTGGGATTTGTGTACTGATCATTAAAACCAAGTATCATCAAGATTGGGTGAAAAAATATTTGCAGGTATTTCGGAAATGCGTTAATTCTTAGAAGCTTGACAACCCCTCTCAATGAAAGTGCTTTGAAACAGTCTTTGCCTAGGGCTATGAAGAGGAAACAAACCATAGAGACAAAACTGAGAACTCCTTTATTTTGTCAAGTTTCAAAGAGCTACTATGAACCAAGTTGGATTTAGAGTTCCAAGTTCATCTATCTATATAGGAGAGAGCAGAGGAAACCTAAATATAAAAACTGCTACTGTAGTCGAACGCTTCAACCTAGAAGAACAAAATTTGGTGAGCCAAGTGGGATTTGTGTACTGATCATTACCACCAAGTATCATCAAGATTGGGTAAAAAAATATTTGCTGGTATTTCGGAAACGCGTTAATTCTTAGAATCTTGACAACCCCTCTGAATGAAAGTGCTTTTACACAGTCTGTGCATAGGGCTACTTAAAGAGGAAACAAAGCATAGAGACAAAACTGAGCACTCCTTTATTTTGTCAAGTTTCAAAGAGCTACTACGAACCATGTTGGATTTAGAGTTCCAAATTCATCTATCTATATAGGAGAGAGCAGATGGAAACCTAAATATAAAAACTGCTACCGTACACGAACGCTTCAACCTAGAAGAACAAAATTTGGTGAGCCAAGTGGGATTTGTGTACTAATCATTACCACCAAGTATCATCAAGATCGGGTGAAAAAATATTTCCTGGTATTTCGGAAAATCGTTAATTCTTAGAAGCTTGGAAACTTCTCTCAATGAAAGTGCTTTTCCACAGTCTGTGCTGAGGTCTACTTGAAGAGGAAACAAACCATCGAGACAAAACTGAGAACTCCTTTATTTTGTCAAGTTTCAAAGAGCTACTACAAACTATGTTGGATTTAGAGTTCCAAATTCATCTATCTATATAGGAGAAAAGAGGGAATCCTAAATATAAAAACTGCTTCTATAGACGAACGCTTCAACCTAGAAGAACAAAATTTGGTGAGCCAAGTGGGATTTGAGTACTGTTCATTACCACCAAGTATCCTCAAGATTGGGTGAAAAAATATTTGCTGGTATTTCGGAAACTCGTTAATTCTTAGAAGCTTGGCAACCCCTCTCGATGAAAGTGCTTTTCCACAGTCTGTGCCTAGGACTACTTAAAGAGGAAACAAAGCATAGAGACAAAACTGAGCACTCCTTTATTTTGTCAAGTATCAAAGAGCTACTACAAACCATGTTCGATTTAGAGTTCCAAATTCATCTATCTATATAGGAGAGAGCAGATGGAAACCAAAATATAAAAACTGTTACTGTAGACGAACGCTTCAACCTAAAGAACAAAATTTGGTGAGCCAAGTGGGATTTAGGTACTGATCATTACAATCAAGTATCATCAAGATTGGGTGAAAAAATATTTGCTGGTATTTCGGAAACTCGTTAATTCTTAGAAGCTTGGCAACCCCTCTCAATGAAAGTGCTTTTCCACAGTCTGTGCTTAGGGCTACTTGAAGAAGAAACAAACCATAGAGACAAAACTGAGAACTCCTTTATTTTGTCAAGTTACTTGAGCTTCTACGAACCATGTTGGATTTAGAGTACCAAATTCATCTATCTATATAGGAGAGAACAGAGGGTATCCTAAATATAAAAACTACTACTGTAGACGAACGCTTCAACCTAGAAGAACAAAATTTGGTGAATCAAGTGGGATTTGTGTACTGATCATTACCACAATGTATCATCAAGATTGGGTGAAAAAATATTTGCAGGTATTTATGAAACTCGTTAATTCTTAGAAGGTTGGCAACCCCTCTCGATGAGAGTGCTGTTCCACAGTCTGTGCCTAGGGCTACTTGAAGAGGAAACAAACCATAGAGACAAAACTGAGAACTCCTTTATTTGTCAAGATTCAAAGAGCTACAAAAAACCATGTTGGATTTAGAGTTCCAAATTCATCTATTTATATAGGAGAGAACAGAAAGAAACCTAAATATAAAAACTGCTACTGTACACGAACGCTTCAACCTAGAAGAACAAAATTTGGTGAGCCAAGTCGGATTTGTGTACTGATCATTACCACCAAGTATTATCAAGATCGGGTGAAAAAATATTTCCTTGTATTTCGGAAACTCGTTAATTCTTAGAAGCTTGGCAACTTCTCTCAATGAAAGTGCTTTTCCACAGTCTGTGCTGAGGGCTACTTGAAGAGGTAACAAACCATAGAGACAAAACTGAGAACTTCTTTATTTTGTCAAGTTTCAAAGAGCTACTACAAACCATGTTGGATTTAGTGTTCCAAATTCATCTATCTATATAGGAGAGAGCAGAGGGAAACCTAAATATAAAAACTGCTACTGTACACGAACGTTTCAACCTAGAAGAATAAAATTTGGTGAGCCAAGTGGGATTTGTGTACTGATCATCACCACCAAGTATCATCAAGATTGGGTGAAAAAATATTTTCTGGTATTTCGGAATCTCGTTAATTCTTAGAAGCTTGGCAACCCCTCTCAATGAAATTGCTTTTCCACAGACTGTGCCTAGGGCTACTTGAAGAGGAAACAAACCATAGAGACAAAACTGAGAACTCCTTTATTTTGTCAAGTTTCAAAGAGCTACTACGAACCATGTTGGATTTAGAGTTACAAATTCATCTATTTATATAGGAGAGAGCAGAGGGAAACCTAAATATAAAAACTGCTACTGTATACGAACGCTTCAAACTAGAAGAACAAAATTTGGTGAGCCAAGTGGGATTTGTGTACTGATCATTACCACCAAGTATCATCAAGACTGGTTTAAAATATTTGCTGGTATATCGGAAACTCGTTAATTCTTAGAAGCTTGGCAACCCCTCTCGATGAAAGTGCTTTTCAGAGTCTGTGCCTAGGGCTACTTGAAAAGGAAACAAACAATAGAGTCAAAACTGAGAACTCCTTTATATTGTCAAGTTTCCAAGAGCTACTACGAACCATGTTGGATTTAGAGTTCCAAATTCATCTATCTATATAGGAGAGAACAGAGGGAAACCTAAATATAAAAACTGCTACTGTAGACGAACGCTTCCAACTAGAAGAATAAAATTTGGTGAGCCAAGTGGGATTTGGGTACTGATCATTACCACCAATTATCATCAAGATTGGGTTAAAAAAAATTTTCTGGTATTTCGGAAACTCGTTAATTCTTAGAAGCTTGGCAACCCCTCTCAATGAAATTGCTTTTCCACAGACTGTGCCTAGGGCTACTTGAAGAGGAAACAAACCATAGAGACAAAACTGAGAACTCCTTTATTTTGTCAAGTTTCAAAGAGCTACTACGAACCATGTTGGATTTAGAGTTCCCAATTCATCTATCTATATAGGAGAGAACAGAGGGAAACCTAAATATAAAAACTGTTACTGTAGACGAACGCTTCAACCTAGAAGAACAAAATTCGGTGAGCCAAGTGGGATTTGTGTACTGATCATTACCACCAAGTATCATCAAGATTGGGTTAAAAAATATTTGCTGGTATTTCGGAAACTCGTTAATTCTTAGAAGCTTGGCAACCCCTCTCAATGAAAGTGCTTTTCCACAGTCTGTGCTTAGGGCTACTTGAAGAGGAAACAAACCATAGAAACAAAACTGAGAACTCTTTTATTTTGTCAAGTTACTTGAGCTTCTACGAACCATGTTGGATTTAGAGTACCAAATTCATCTATCTATATAGGAGAGAACAGAGGGAATCCTAAATATAAAAACTGCTACTGTAGACGAACGCTTCCACCTAGAAGAACAAAATTTGGTGAATCAAGTGGGATTTGTGTACTGATCATTACCACCAAGTATCATCAAGATTGGGTGAAAAAATTCTTGCTGGTATTTCGGAAACTCGTTAATTCTTAGAAGCTTGGCAACCCCTCTCAATGAAATTGCTTTTCCACAGTCTGTGCCTAGGGCTACATGAAGAGGTAACAAACCATAGAGACAAAACTGAGAACTCCTTTATTTTCTCAAGTTTCAAAGAGCTACTAAGAACCAGTTGGATTTAGAGTTCCAATTTCATCTATCTATATAGGAGAGAACAGAGGGAAACCTAAATATAAAAACTTCTACTGTAGACGAACGCTTCAACCTAGAAAAACAAAATTTGGTGAGCCAAGTGGGATTTGTGTACTGATCATTACCACCAAGTATCATCAAGATTGGGTGAAAAAATATTTTCTGGTATTTTGGAATCTCATTAATTCTTAGAAGCTTGGCAACCCCTCTCAATGAAATTGCTTTTCCACAGTCTGTGCCTAGTGCTACTTGAAGAGGAAACAAACCATAGAGACAAAACTGAGAACTCCTTTATTTTGTCAAGTTTCAAAGAGCTACTACAAACCATGTTGGATTTAGAGTTCCATATTCATCTATCTATATAGGAGAGAGCAGAGGGAAACCTAAATATAAAAACTGCTACTGTAGACGAACGCTTCAACCTAGAATATCAAAATTTGGTGAGCCAAGTGGGATTTGTGTACTGATCATTACCACCAAGTATTATCAAGATCGGGTGAAAAAGTGTTTGCTCGTATTTCAAAAACTCGTTAATTCTTAGAAGCTTGGCAACCCCTCTCAATGAAAGTTCTTTTCCACAGTCTGTGCTTAGGGCTACTTGAAAAGGAAACAAACCATAGAGAAAAAACTGAGAACTCCTTTATATTGTCAAGTTTCCAAGAGCAACTACGAACCATGTTGCATTTAGAGTTAAAATTCATCTATCTATATAGGAGAGAACAGAGGGAAACCTAAATATAAATACCGCTACTGTTGACGAACGCTTCAACCTAGAAGAACAAAATTTGGTGAGCCAAGTGGGATTTGTGTACCGATCATTACCACCAAGTATCCTCAAGATTAGGTGAAAAAATATTTGCAGGTATTTCGGAAACTCGTTAATTCTTAGAAGGTTGGCAACCCCTCTCAATGAAAGTGCTTTTCCAGAGTCTGTGCCTAGGACTACTTGAAGAGGAAACAAACCATAGAGACAAAACTGAGAACTCCTTTATTTTGTCAAGTTTCAAAGAGCTACTACAAACCATGTTGGATTTAGAGTTCCAAATTCATCTATCTATATAGGAGAGAGCAGAGGAAAACCTAAATATAAAAAATGCTACTGTAGACGAACGCTTCAACCTAGAAGAACAAAATTTGGTGAGCCAATTGGGATTTGTGTACTGATCATTAAAACCAAGTATCATCAAGATTGGGTGAAAAAATATTTGCAGGTATTTCGGAAATGCGTTAATTCTTAGAAGCTTGACAACCCCTCTCAATGAAAGTGCTTTGAAACAGTCTTTGCCTAGGGCTATGAAGAGGAAACAAACCATAGAGACAAAACTGAGAACTCCTTTATTTTGTCAAGTTTCAAAGAGCTACTATGAACCATGTTGGATTTAGAGTTCCAAGTTCATCTATCTATATAGGAGAGAGCAGAGGAAACCTAAATATAAAAACTGCTACTGTAGTCGAACGCTTCAACCTAGAAGAACAAAATTTGGTGAGCCAAGTGGGATTTGTGTACTGATCATTACCACCAAGTATCATCAAGATTGGGTAAAAAAATATTTGCTGGTATTTCGGAAACGCGTTAATTCTTAGAATCTTGACAACCCCTCTGAATGAAAGTGCTTTTACACAGTCTGTGCATAGGGCTACTTAAAGAGGAAACAAAGCATAGAGACAAAACTGAGCACTCCTTTATTTTGTCAAGTTTCAAAGAGCTACTACGAACCATGTTGGATTTAGAGTTCCAAATTCATCTATCTATATAGGAGAGAGCAGATGGAAACCTAAATATAAAAACTGCTACCGTACACGAACGCTTCAACCTAGAAGAACAAAATTTGGTGAGCCAAGTGGGATTTGTGTACTAATCATTACCACCAAGTATCATCAAGATCGGGTGAAAAAATATTTCCTGGTATTTCGGAAAATCGTTAATTCTTAGAAGCTTGGAAACTTCTCTCAATGAAAGTGCTTTTCCACAGTCTGTGCTGAGGTCTACTTGAAGAGGAAACAAACCATCGAGACAAAACTGAGAACTCCTTTATTTTGTCAAGTTTCAAAGAGCTACTACAAACTATGTTGGATTTAGAGTTCCAAATTCATCTATCTATATAGGAGAAAAGAGGGAATCCTAAATATAAAAACTGCTTCTATAGACGAACGCTTCAACCTAGAAGAACAAAATTTGGTGAGCCAAGTGGGATTTGAGTACTGTTCATTACCACCAAGTATCCTCAAGATTGGGTGAAAAAATATTTGCTGGTATTTCGGAAACTCGTTAATTCTTAGAAGCTTGGCAACCCCTCTCGATGAAAGTGCTTTTCCACAGTCTGTGCCTAGGACTACTTAAAGAGGAAACAAAGCATAGAGACAAAACTGAGCACTCCTTTATTTTGTCAAGTATCAAAGAGCTACTACAAACCATGTTCGATTTAGAGTTCCAAATTCATCTATCTATATAGGAGAGAGCAGATGGAAACCAAAATATAAAAACTGTTACTGTAGACGAACGCTTCAACCTAAAGAACAAAATTTGGTGAGCCAAGTGGGATTTAGGTACTGATCATTACAATCAAGTATCATCAAGATTGGGTGAAAAAATATTTGCTGGTATTTCGGAAACTCGTTAATTCTTAGAAGCTTGGCAACCCCTCTCAATGAAAGTGCTTTTCCACAGTCTGTGCTTAGGGCTACTTGAAGAAGAAACAAACCATAGAGACAAAACTGAGAACTCCTTTATTTTGTCAAGTTACTTGAGCTTCTAC
>NW_027514330.1:0-79091 GCF_048772815.1 Callospermophilus lateralis | reverse complement strand
AACTCTAAATCCAACATGGTTTGTAGTAGCTCTTTGAAACTTGACAAAATAAAGAAAGTCTCAGTTTTGTCTCTATGGTTTGTTTCCTCTTCAAGTAGCACTAGGCACACACTGTGGAAAAGCACTTTCATTGAGAGGGGTTGCCAAGCTTCTAAGAAATAAGGAGTTTCTGAAATACCAGGAAATATTTTTTCACCCAATCTTGATGATACTTGTTGCTAATGATCAGTACACAAATCCCACTTGGCTCACCAAATTTTGTTCTTCTAGGTTGAAGCGTTCGTCTACAGTAGCAGTTTTTATATTTAGGTTTCACTCTGTTCTCTCATATATAGATAGATGAATTTGGAACTCTAAATCCAACATGGTTTGTAGTAGCTCTTTGAAACTTGACAAAATAAAGGAGTTCTGAGTTTTGTCTCTATGGTTTGTTTCCTCTTCAAGAAGCCTAGGCACAGACTGTGGAAAAGAACTTTAATCGAGAAGGGTTGCCAAGCTTCTAGAAATAAGGAGTTTCCGAAATACCAGCAAATATTTTTTCACCCAATCTTGATGATACATGTTGCAAAAGATCAGTACACAGATCTCACTTGGCTCCACCAATTTTGTTCTTCTAGGTTGAAGCGTTCGTCTACAGTAGCAGTTTTTATATTTAGGTTTCCCTCTGTTCTCTTTTATATAGATAGATGAATTTGGAACTCTAAATCCAACATGGTTTGTAGTAGCTCTTTGAAACTTGACAAAATAAAGGAGTTCTCAGTTTTGTCTCTATGGTTTGTTTCCTCTTCAAGTAGCCCTAGGCACAGACTGTGGAAAAGCACTTTCATTGAGAGAGTTTTCCAAGCTTCTAAGAAATTACAAGTTTCCGAAATACCAGCAAATATTTTTTCACCCAATCTTGATGATACTTGGTGGTAATGATCAGTACACAAATCCCAATTGGCTCACCAAATTTTGTTCTTCTAGGTTGAAGCGTTCGTCTACAGTAGCAGTTTTTATATTTTAGGTTTCTCTCTGTTCTCTCCTATATAGATAGATGAATTTGGAACTCTAAATCCAACATGGATTGTAGTAGCTCTTTGAAACTTGACAAAATAAAGGAGTTCTCAGTTTTGTCTCTATGGTTTGTTTCCTCTTCAAGTAGCCCTAGGCACAGACTGTGGAAAAGCACTTTCATTGAGAGGGTTGCCAAGCTTCTAAGAAATAACGAGTTTCCAAAATACCAGCCAATAGTTTTTCACCCAATCTTGATGATACTTGGTGGGAATGATCAGTACACAGATCCCACTTGGCTCACCAAATTTTCTTCTTCTAGGTTGAAGCGTTCGTCTACAGTAGCAGTTTTTATATTTAGGTTTCACTCTGTTCTCTCATATATAGATAGATGAATTTGGAACTCTAAATCCAACATGGTTTGTAGTAGCTCTTTGAAACATGACAAAATAAAGAGTTCTGAGTTTTGTTTCTATGGTTTGTTTCCTCTTCAAGTAGCCCTAGGCGCAGACTCGGCAAAAGCACTTTCATTGAGAGGGGTTGCCAAGCTTCTAAGAAATAACGAGTTTCCGAAGTACCAGCAAATATTTTTTCACCCAATCTTGATGATGCTGGTTGCTAATGATCAGTACACAAATCCCACTTGGCTCACCAAATTGTGTTCTTCTCGGTTGAAGCGTTCGCCTACAGTAGAAGTTTTTATATTTAGGTTTCCCTCTGTTCTCTCCTATATAGATATATGAATTTGGAACTCTAAATCCAACATCGTTTGTAGTAGCTCTTTGAATCTTGACAAAATAAAGGAGTTCTCAGTTTTGTCTCTGTGGTGTTTTTCCTCTTCAAGTATCCCTACGCACAGACTGTGGAAAAGCACTTTCATTGAGAGGGGTTGTCAAGCTTTTAAGAAATAACGAGTTTCCAAAATACCAGCAAATATTTTTTCACCCAATCTTGATGATACTTGGTGGTAATGATCAGTACACAGATCCCACATGGCTCACCAAATTTTCTTCTTCTACGTTGAAGCGTTCGTCTACAGTAGCAGTTTTTATATTTAGGTTTCACTCTGTTCTCTCATATATAGATAGATGAATTTGGAACTCTAAATACAACATGGATTGTAGTAGCTCTTTGAAACTTGACAAAATAACGGAGTTCTCAGTTTTGTCTCTATGGTTTGTTTCCTCTTCAAGTAGCACTAGGCACACACTGTGGAAAAGCACTTTCATTGAGAGGGGTTGCCAAGCTTCTAAGAAATAACGAGTTTCTGAAATACCAGCAAATATTTTTTCACCCAATCTTGATGATACTTGTTGCTAATGATCAGTACACAAATCCCACTTGGCTCACCAAATTTTGTTTTCTAGGTTGAAGCGTTCGTCTACAGTAGCAGTTTTTATATTTAGGTTTCACTCTGTTCTCTCATATATAGAAGATGAATTTGGAACTCTAAATCCAACATGGTTTGTAGTAGTTCTTTGAAACGTGACAAAATAAATGAGTTCTGAGTTTTGTCTCTATGGTTTGTTTCCTTTTCAAGAGGCCTAGGCACAGACTGTGGAAAAGAACTTTAATCGAGAAGGGTTGCCAAGCTTCTAGAAATAAGGAGTTTCCGAAATACCAGCAAATATTTTTTCACCCAATCTTGATGATACATGTTGCTAAAGATCAGTACACAGATCGCACTTGGCTCCACCAATTTTGTTCTTCTAGGTTGAAGCGTTCGTCTACAGTAGCAGTTTTTATATTTAGGTTTCACTCTGTTCTCTCATATATAGATAGATGAATTTGGAACTCTAAATCCAACATGGTTTGTAGTAGCTCTATGAAACTTGACAAAATAAAGGAGTTCTGAGATTTGTCTCTATGGTTTGTTTCCTCTTCAAATAGCCCTAGGCACAGACTGTGGAAAACCACTTTCATTGAGAGGTGTTGCCAAGCTTCTAAGAATTAACGAGTTTCCGAAATACCAGCAATTATTTTTTCACCCAATCTTGATGATACTTGGTGGGAATGATCAGTACACAGATCCCACTTGGCTCACCAAATTTTGTTCTTCTAGTTTGAAGCGTTCGTCTACAGTAGTCGTTTTTATATTTAGGTTTCACTCTGTTCTCTCATATATAGATAGATGAATTTGGAACTCTAATCCAACATGGTTTGTAGTAGCTCTTTGAAACTTGACAAAATAAAAAAGTTCTCAGTTTTGTCCCTATGGTTTGTTTCCTCTTCAAGTAGCCCTAGGCGAGACTCTGGAAAAGCACTTTCATTGAGAGGGGTTGCCAACCTTCTAAGAAATAACGAGTTTCCGAAGTACCAGCAAATATTTTGTCACCCAATCTTGATGATACTTGTTGCTAATGATCAGTACACAGATCCCACTTGGCTCACCAAATTTTGTTCTTCTAGGTTGAAGCGTTCGTCTACAGTAGCAGTTTTTATATTTAGGTTTCCCTCTGTTCTCTCCTGTATAGATAGATGAATTGGGAACTCTAAATCCAACATGGTTTGTAGTAGCTCTTTGAAACTTGACAAAATAAAGAAGTTCTCAGTTTTGTCTCTATGGTTTGTTTCCTCTTCAAGTAGCACTAGGCACACACTGTGGAAAAGCACTTTCATTGAGAGGGGTTGCCAAGCTTCTAAGAAATAAAGAGTTTCTGAAATACCAGCAAATATTTTTTCACCCAATCTTGATGATACTTGTTGCTAATGATCAGTACACAAATCCCACTTGGCTCACCAAATTTTGTTCTTCTAGGTTGAAGCGTTCGTCTACAGTAGCAGTTTTTATATTTAGGTTTCACTCTGTTCTCTCATATATAGATAGATGAATTTGGAACTCTAAATCCAACATGGTTTGTAGTAGCTCTTTGAAACTTGACAAAATAAAGGAGTTTTGAGTTTTGTCTCTATGGTTTGTTTCCTCGTCAAGAAGCCTAGGCACAGACTGTGGAAAAGAACTTTAATCGAGAAGGGTTGCCAAGCTTCTAGAAATAAGGAGTTTCCGAAATACCAGCAAATATTTTTTCACCCAATCTTGATGATACATGTTGCTAAAGATCAGTACACAGATCCCACTTGGCTCCACCAATTTTGTTCTTCTAGGTTGAAGCGTTCGTCTACAGTAGCAGTTTTTATATTTAGGTTTCACTCTGTTCTCTCCTATATAGATAGATGAATTTGGAACTCTAAATCCAACATGGTTTGTAGTAGCTCTTTGAAACTTGACAAAATAAAGGAGTTCTCAGTTTTGTCTCTATGGTTTGTTTCCTCTTCAAGTAGCCCTAGGCACAGACTGTGTAAAAGCACTTTCATTGAGAGAGTTTGCCAAGCTTCTAAGAAATTAGAAGTTTCCGAAATACCAGCAAATATTTTTTCACCCAATCTTGATGATACTTGGTGGTAATGATCAGTACACAAATCCCAATTGGCTCACCAAATTTTGTTCTTCTAGGTTGAAGCGTTCGTCTACAGTAGCAGTTTTTATATTTAGGTTTCTCTCTGTTCTCTCCTATATAGATAGATGAATTTGGAACTCTAAATCCAACATGGATTGTAGTAGCTCTTTGAAACTTGACAAAATAAAGAGTTCTGAGTTTTGTTTCTATGGTTTGTTTCCTCTTAAAGTAGCCCTATGCACAGACTGTTTAAAAGCACTTTCATTGAGAGGGGTTGCCAAGCTTCTAAGAAATAACGAGTTTCCGAAATATCAGCAAATATTTTTTCACCCAATCTTGATGATACTTGGTGGTAATGATCAGTACACAGATCCCATTTGGCTCACCAAATTTTGTTCTTCTAGGTTGAAGCGTTCGTCTACAGTAGCATTTTTTATATTCAGGTTCCACTCTGTTCTCTCATATATAGATAGATGAATTTGGAACTCTAAATCCAACATGGTTTGTAGTAGCTCTTTGAAACTTGACAAAATAAAGGAGTTCTGAGTTTTGTCTCTATGGTTTGTTTCCTCTTCAAGTAGCCCTAGGCGCAGACTCGGGAAAAGCACTTTCATTGAAAGGGGTTGCCAAGCTTCTAAGAAATAACGAGTTTCCGAAGTACCAGCAAATATTTTTTCACCCAATCTTGATGATGCTGGTTGCTAATGATCAGTACACAAATCCCACTTGGCTCACAAAATTGTGTTCTTCTAGGTTGAAGCGTTCGCCTACAGTAGAAGTTTTTATATTTAGGTTTCCCTCTGTTCTCTCCTATATAGATATATGAATTTGGAACTATAAATCCAACATCGTTTGTAGTAGCTCTTTGAAACTTGACAAAATAAAGGAGTTCTCAGTTTTGTCTCTATGGTTTGTTTCCTCTTCAAGTATCCCTACGCACAGACTGTGGAAAAGCACTTTCATTGAGAGGGGTTGTCAAGCTTTTAAGAAATAACGAGTTTCCAAAATACCAGCAAATATTTTTTCACCCAATCTTGATGATACTTGGTGGTAATGATCAGTACACAGATCCCACTTGGCTCACCAAATTTTCTTCTTCTAGGTTGAAGCGTTCGTCTACAGTAGCAGTTTTTATATTTAGGTTTCACTCTGTTCTCTCATATATAGATAGATGAATTTGGAACTCTAAATACAACTTGGATTGTAGTAGCTCTTTGAAACTTGACAAAATAACGGAGTTCTCAGTTTTGTCTCTATGGTTTGTTTCCTCTTCAAGTAGCACTAGGCACACACTGTGGAAAAGCACTTTCATTGAGAGGGGTTGCCAAGCTTCTAAGAAATAACGAGTTTCTGAAATACCAGCAAATATTTTTTCACCCAATCTTGATGATACTTGTTGCTAATGATCAGTACACAAATCCCACTTGGCTCACCAAATTTTGTTCTTCTAGGTTGAAGCGTTCGTCTCCAGTAGCAGTTTTTATATTTAGGTTTCACTCTGTTCTCTCATATATAGATAGATGAATTTGGAACTCTAAATCCAACATGGTTTGTAGTAGCTCTTTGAAACTTGACAAAATAAATGAGTTCTGAGTTTTGTCTCTATGGTTTGTTTCCTCTTCAAGAGGCCTAGGCACAGACTGTGGAAAAGAACTTTAATCGAGAAGGGTTGCCAAGCTTCTAGAAATAAGGAGTTTCCGAAATACCAGCAAATATTTTTTCACCCAATCTTGATGATACATGTTGCTAAAGATCAGTACACAGATCCCACTTGGCTCCACCAATTTTGTTCTTCTAGGTTGAAGCGTTCGTCTACAGTAGCAGTTTTTATATTTAGGTTTCACTCTGTTCTCTCATATATAGATAGATGAATTTGGAACTCTAAATCCAACATGGTTTGTAGTAGCTCTATGAAACTTGACAAAATAAAGGAGTTCTGAGATTTGTCTCTATGGTTTGTTTCCTCTTCAAATAGCCCTAGGCACAGACTGTGGAAAACCACTTTCATTGAGAGGTGTTGCCAAGCTTCTAAGAATTAACGAGTTTCCGAAATACCAGCAATTATTTTTTCACCCAATCTTGATGATACTTGGTGGTAATGATCAGTACACAAATCCCAATTGGCTCACCAAATTTTGTTCTTCTAGGTTGAAGCGTTCGTTTACAGTAGCAGTTTTTATATTTAGGTTCCACTCTGTTCTCTCCTATATATATAGATGAATTTGGAACTCTAAATCCAACATGGATTGTAGTAGCTCTTTGAAACTTGACAAAATAAAGGAGTTCTCAGTTTTGGTTCTATGGTTTGTTTTCTCTTCAAGTAGCCCTAGGCACAGACTGTGGAAAAGCACTTTCATTGAGAGAGGTTGCCAAGCTTCTAAGAAATAACGAGTTTGTATACCAGCCAATAGTTTTTCAGCCAATCTTGATGATACTTGGTGGGAATGATTTCCGTACACAGATTCCCACTTGCTCACCAAATTTTCTTTCTTCTAGTTGAAGCGTTCGTCTACAGTAGCAGTTTTTATATTTAGTTTCACTCTGTTCCTCTCATACATAGATAGATGAATTTGGAACTCTAAATCCAACATGGTTTGTAGTAGCTCTTTGAAACTTGAAAAAATAAAGAGTTTCTGAGTTTTGTTTTTATGGTTTGTTTCTCTTAAAGTAGCCCTAGGCACAGACTGTGGAAAAGCACTTTCATTGAGAGGGGTTGCCAAGCTTCCTAAGAAATAACGAGTTTCCGAAATATCAGCAAATATTTTTTCACCCAATCTTGATGATACATGGTGGTAATGATCAGTACACAGTTCCCATTTGGCTCACCAAATTTTGTTCTTCTAGGTTGAAAGCGTTCGTCTACAGTAGCATTTTTTATATTCAGTTCCACTCTGTTCTCTCATATATAGATAGATGAATTTGGAACTCTGAAATCCAACATGGTTTGTAGTAGCTCTTTGAAACTTGACAAAATAAAGGAGTTCTGAGTTTTGTCTCTATGGTTTTGTTTCCTCTTCAAGTAGCCGTAGGCGCAGACTCGGGAAAAGCACTTCATTGAGAGGGGTTGCCAGCTTCTAAGAAATAACGAGTTTCCGAAGTACCAGCAAATATTTTTTCACCCAAACTTGATGATACTGGTTGCTAATGATCAGTACACAAATCTCACTTGGCTCACCAAATTGTGTTCTTCTAGGTTGAAGCGTTCGCCTACCAGTAGAAGTTTTTATATTTTAGGTTTCCCTCTGTTCTCTCCTATATAGATATATGAATTTGGAACTCTAAATCCGACATCGTTTGTAGTAGCTCTTTGAAACTGGACAAAATAAAGGAGTTCTGAGTTTTGTCTCTATGGTTGTTCCTCCTTCAAGTATCCCTACGCACAGACTGTGGAAAAGCACTTTCATTGAGAGGGGTTGTCAAGCTTTTTAAAAATAAACGAGTTTCCAAAATACCAGTAAATATTTTTTCACCCAATCTTGATGATACTTGGTGGTCATGATCAGTACACAGATCCCACTTGGCTCACCAAATTTTCTTCTTCTAGGTTGAAGCGTCGTCTACAGTAGCAGTTTTTATATTTAGGTTTCACTCTGTTCTCTCATATATAGATAGATGAATTTGGAACTCTAAATCCAACATGGTTTGTAGTAGCTCTTTTGAAACTTGACAAAATAAAGGAGTTCTGAGTTTTGTCTCTATGGTTTGTTCCTCTTCAAGAAGCCTAGGCACAGACTGTGGAAAAGAACTTTAATCGAGAAGGGTTGGCCAAGCTTCTAGAAATAAGGAGTTTTCCGAAATACCAGCAAATATTTTTCACCAAACTTGATGATACATTTGCTAAAGATCAGTACACAGATTTCACTTTGCTCCACCAATTTTGTTCTTCAGGTTGAAGCGTTCGTCTACAGTGTCAGTTTTTATATTTAGGTTTCCCTCTGTTCTCTCCTATATAGATAGATGAATTTGGAACTCTAAATCCAACATGGTTTGTAGTAGCTCTTTGAAACTTGACAAAATAAAGGAGTTCTCAGTTTTGTCTCTATGGTTTGTTTCCTCTTCAAGGTAGCCCTAGGCACAGAGTGTGGAAAAGCACTTTCATTGAGAAAGTTTGCCAAGCTTCTAAGCAATTACAAGTTTCCGAAATACCAGCAAATATTTTTTCACCAAATCTTGATGATACTTGGTGGTAATGATCAGTACACAAATCCCAATTGGCTCACCAAATTTGTTGTCTTCTAGGTTGAAGCGTTCGTCTACAGTAGCAGTTTTTATATTTAGGTTTCTCTCTGTTCTCTCTCTATATAGATAGATGAATTTGGAACTCTAAAATCCAAACATGGATTGTAGTAGCTCTTTGAAACTTGACAAAATAAAGGAGTTCTCAGTTTTGTCTCTATGGTTTGTTTCCTCTTCAAGTAGCCCTAGGCACAGACTGTGGAAAAGCACTTTCATTGAGAGGGGGTTGCCAAGCTTCTAAGAAATAACGAGTTTTCCGAAGTACCAGCAAATATTTTTCACCCAATCTTGATGATGCTGGTTGCTAATGATCAGTACACAAATCCCACTTGGCTCACAAAATTGTGTTCTTCTAGGTTGAAGCGTTCGCCTACAGTAGAAGTGTTTATATTTAGGTTTCCCTCTGTTCTCTCCTATATAGATATATGAATTTGGAACTCTAAATCCACATCGTTTGTAGTAGCTCTTTGAAAACTTGACAAAATAAAGGAGTTTCTCAGTTTTGTCTCTATGGTTTGTTTCCTCTTCAAGTATCCCTACGCACAGACTCTGGAAAAGCACTTTCATTGAGAGGGGTTGTCAAGCTTTTAAGAAATAACGAGTTTCCAAAATACCAGCAAATATTTTTTCACCCAATCTTGATGATACTTGGTGGTAATGATCAGTACACAGATCCCACTTGGCTCACCAAATTGTCTTCTTCTAGGTTGAAGCGTTCGTCTACAGTAGCAGTTTTTATATTTTAGGTTTCACTCTGTTCTCTCCTATATAGATAGATGATTTGGAACTCTAAATCCAACATGGATTGTAGTAGCTCTTTGAAACTTGACAAAATAAAGGAGTTCTCAGTTTTGTCTCTTGGTTTGTTTCCTCTTCAAGTAGCCCTAGCACAGACTGTGGAAAAGCACTTTCATTGAGAGGGTTGCAAGCTTCTAAGAAATAACGAGTTTCCAAAATACCAGCCAATAGTTTTTCACCCAATCTTGATGATACTTGGTGGGAATGATCAGTACACAGATCCCACTTGGCTCACCAAATTTTCTTCTTCTAGTTGAAGCGTTCGTCTACAGTAGCAGTTTTTATATTTAAGGTTTTCACTCTGTTCTCTCATATATAGATAGATGAATTTGGAACCTCTAAATCCCAACATGGTTTGTAGTAGCTCTTTGAAACATGACAAAAATAAAGAGTTCTGAGTTTTGTTTCTATGGTTTTGTTTCCTCCTTCAAGTAGCCTAGGCGCAGACTCGGCAAAAGCACTTTCATTGAGAGGGGTTGCCAAGCTTCTAAGAAATAACGAGTTTCCGAAGTACCAGCAAATATTTTTTCACCCAATCTTGATGATGCTGGTTGCTAATGATCAGTACACAAATCCCACTTGGCTCACCAAATTGTGTTCTTCTCGGTTGAAGCGTTCGCCTACAGTAGAAGTTTTTATATTTAGGTTTCCCTCTGTTCTCTCCTATATAGATATATGAATTTGGAACTCTAAATCCAACATCGTTTGTAGTAGCTCTTTGAATCTTGACAAAATAAAGGAGTTCTCAGTTTTGTCTCTGTGGTGTTTTTCCTCTTCAAGTATCCCTACGCACAGACTGTGGAAAAGCACTTTCATTGAGAGGGGTTGTCAAGCTTTTAAGAAATAACGAGTTTCCAAAATACCAGCAAATATTTTTTCACCCAATCTTGATGATACTTGGTGGTAATGATCACTACACAGATCCCACATGGCTCACCAAATTTTCTTCTTCTAGGTTGAAGCGTTCGTCTACAGTAGCAGTTTTTATATTTAGGTTTCACTCTGTTCTCTCATATATAGATAGATGAATTTGGAACTCTAAATACAACATGGATTGTAGTAGCTCTTTGAAACTTGACAAAATAACGGAGTTCTCAGTTTTGTCTCTATGGTTTGTTTCCTCTTCAAGTAGCACTAGGCACACACTGTGGAAAAGCACTTTCATTGAGAGGGGTTGCCAAGCTTCTAAGAAATAACGAGTTTCTGAAATACCAGCAAATATTTTTTCACCCAATCTTGATGATACTTGGTGGTAATGATAAGAACACAGATCCCACTTGGCTCACCAAATTGTGTTCTTCTAGGTTGAAGCGTTCATCTACAGTAGCAGTTTTTATACTTAGGTTTCACTCTGTTCTCTCATATATAGATAGATGAATTTGGAACTCTAAATCCAACATGGTTTCTGGTAGCTCTTTGAAACGTGACAAAATAAATGAGTTCTGAGTTTTGTCTCTATGGTTTGTTTCCTCTTCAAGAGGCCTAGGCACAGACTGTGGAAAAGAACTTTAATCGAGAATGGTTGCCAAGCTTCTAGAAATAAGGAGTTTCCGAAATACCAGCAAATATTTTTTCACCCAATCTTGATGATACATGTTGCTAAAGATCAGTACACAGATCCCACTTGGCTCCACCAATTTTGTTCTTCTAGGTTGAAGCGTTCGTCTACAGTAGCAGTTTTTATATTTAGGTTTCACTCTGTTCTCTCATATATAGATAGATGAATTTGGAACTCTAAATCCAACATGGTTTGTAGTAGCTCTATGAAACTTGACAAAATAAAGGAGTTCTGAGATTTGTCTCTATGGTTTGTTTCCTCTTCAAATAGCCCTAGTCACAGACTGTGGAAAACCACTTTCATTGAGAGGTGTTGCCAAGCTTCTAAGAAATAACGAGTTTCCGAAATACCAGCAATTATTTTTTCACCCAATCTTGATGATACTTGGTGGGAATGATCAGTACACAGATCCCACTTGGCTCACCAAATTTTGTTCTTCTAGTTTGAAGCGTTCGTCTACAGTAGTCGATTTTATATTTAGGTTTCACTCTGTTCTCTCATATATAGATAGATGAATTTAGAACTCTAATCCAACATGGTTTGTAGTAGCTCTTTGAAACTTGACAAAATAAAGGAGTTCTCAGTTTTGTCCCTATGGTTTGTTTCCTCTTCAAGTAGCCCTAGGCGAGACTCTGGAAAAGCACTTTCATTGAGAGGGGTTGCCAACCTTCTAAGAAATAACGAGTTTCCGAAGTACCAGCAAATATTTTATCACCCAATCTTGATGATACTTGTTGCTAATGATCAGTACACAGATCCCACTTGGCTCACCAACTTTTGTTCTTCTAGGTTGAAGCGTTCGTCTACAGTAGCAGTTTTTATATTTAGGTTTCACTCTGTTCTCTCATATATAGATAGATGAATTTGGAACTCTAAATCCAACATGGTTTGTAGTAGCTCTTTGAAACTTGACAAAATAAAGGAGTTCTGAGTTTTGTCTCTATGGTTTGTTTCCTCTTCAAGAGGCCTAGGCACAGACTGTGGAAAAGCACTTTAATTGAGAGGGGTTGCCAAGCTTCTGAGAAATAACGAGTTTCCGAAATACCAGCAAATATTTTTTCACCCAATCTTGATGATACTGGGTGGGAATGATCAGTACACAGATCCCACTTGGCTCACCAAATTTTTTTCTTCTAGTTTGAAGCGTTCGTCTACAGTAGTCGTTTACATATTTAGGTTTCACTCTGTTCTCTCATATATAGATAGATGAATTTGGAACTCTAATCCAACATGGTTTGTTGTAGCTCTTTGAAACTTGACAAAATAAAGGAGTTCTCAGTTTTCTCTCTATGGTTTGTTTCCTCTTCAAGTAGCCCTAGGCGCAGACTCTGGAAAAGCACTTTCATTGAGAGGGGTTGCCAATCTTCTAAGAAATAACGAGTTTCCGAAGTACCAGCAAATATTTTTTCACCCAATCATGATGATACTTGTTGCTAATGGTCAGTACACAGATCCCACTTGGCTCACAAAATTTTGTTCTTCTTGGTTGAAGCGTTCGTCTACAGTAGCAGTTTTTAAATTTAGGTTTCCCTCTGTTCTCTCCTGTATAGATAGATGAATTTGGAACTCTAAATCCAACATGGTTTGTAGTAGCTCTTTGAAACTTGACAAAATAAAGTAGTTCTCAGTTTTGTCTCTATGGTTGTTTCCTCTTCAAGTAGCCCTAGGCACAGACTGTGGAAAAGCACTTTCATTGAGAGGGGTTGCCAAGCTTCTAAGAAATAACGAGTTTCCAAAATACCAGCAAATATTTTTTCACCCAATCTTGATGATACTTGTTGATAATGATCAGTACACAGATCCCACTTGGCTCACCAAATTTTGTTCTTCTAGGTTGAAGCGTTCGTCTACAGTAGCAGTTTTTATATTTAGGTTTCGCTCTATTCTCTCCTGTATACATAGATGAATTTGGAACTCTAAATCCAACATGGTTTGTAGTAGCTCTTTGAAACTTGACAAAATAATGGAGTTCTGAGTTTTGTCTCTATGGTTTGTTTCCTCTTGAAGTAGCCCTAGGCACGGACTGTGGAAAACTACTTTAATTGAGAGGTGTTGCCAAGCTTCTAACAAATAACTAGTTTCCGAAATACCAGCAAATATTATTTCACCCAATCTTGATGATACTTGGTGGTATTGATGAGTACACAGATCCCACTTGGCTCACCAAATTTTGTTCTTCTAGGTTGAAGCGTTCGTCTACAGTAGCCGTTTTTATATTTAGGTTTCATTCTGTTCTCTCATATATAGATAGATGAATTTGGAACTCTAAATCCAACATGCTTTGTAGTAGCTCATTGAAACTTGACAAAATAAAGGAGTACTGAGGTTTGTCTCTATGGTTTGTTTCTTCTTCAAGTAGCCCTAGGCGCAGACACTGGAAAAGCACTTTCATTGAGAGGGGTGGCCAAGCTTCTAAGAAATAACGAGTTTCCGAAGTACCAGCAAATATTTTTTCACCCAATGTTGATGATACTGGTTGCTAATGATCAGTACACAAATCCCACTTGGCTCACCAAATTGTGTTCTTCTAGGTTGAAGCGTTCGCCTATAGTAGAATTGTTTATATTTAGGTTTCCCTCTGTTCTCTCCTATATAGATATATGAATTTGGAACTCTAAATCCAACATGGTTTGTAGTAGCTCATTGAAACTTGACAAAATAAAGGAGTACTGAGTTTTGTCTCTATGGTTTGTTTCTTCTTCAAGTAGCCCTAGGCGCAGACACTGGAAAAGCACTTTCATTGAGAGGGGTGGCCAAGCTTCTAAGAAATAACGAGTTTCCGAAGTACCAGCAAATATTTTTTCACCCAATGTTGATGATACTGGTTGCTAATGATCAGTACACAAATCCCACTTGGCTCACCAAATTGTGTTCTTCTAGGTTGAAGCGTTCGCCTATAGTAGAATTGTTTATATTTAGGTTTCCCTCTGTTCTCTCCTATATAGATATATGAATTTGGAACCCTAAATCCAACATGGTTTGTAGTAGCTCTTTGAATCTTGACAAAAAAAAGGAGTTCTCAGTTTTGTCTCTACGGTTTGTTTCCTCTTCAAGTAGCCCTAGGCACAGACTGTGGAAAAGCATTTTCATTGAGAGAGTTTGCCAAGCTTCTAAGAAATTACAAGTTTCCGAAATACCAGCAAATATTTTTTCACCCAATCTTGATGATACATGGTGGTAATGATCAGTACACAAATCCCACATGACTCACCAAATTTTGTTCTTCTAGGTTGAAGCGTTCGTCTAGAGTAGCAGTTTATATATTTAGGTTTCTCTCTGTTCTCTCCTATATAGATAGATGAATTTGGAACTCTAAATCCAACATGGATTATAGTAGCTCTTTGAAACTTGACAAAATAAAGAGATCTCAGTTTTGTCTCTATGGTTTATTTCCTCTTCAAGTAGCCCTAGGCACAGACTGTAGAAAACCACTTTCATTGAGAGGGGTTGCCAAGCTTCTAAGAAATAACGAGTTTCCGAAATATCAGCAAATATTTTTTCACCCAATCTTGATGATACATGGTGGTAATGATCAGTACACAGTACCCACTTTTCTCACCAAATTTTGTTCTTCTAGGTTGAAGCGTTCGTCTACAGTAGCCGTTTTTATATTTGGGTTACTCTCTGTTCTCTCATATATAGATAGATGAATTTGGAACTCTAAATCCAACATGGTTTGTAGTAGCTCTTTGAAACTTGACAAAATAAAGGAGTTCTGAGTTTTGTTTTTATGGTTTGTTTCCTCTTAAAGTAGCCCTAGGCACAGACTGTGGAAAAGCACTTTCATTGAGAGGGGTTGCCAAGCTTCTAAGAAATAACGAGTTTCCGAAATATCAGCAAATATTTTTTCACCCAATCTTGATGATACATGGTGGTAATGATCAGTACACAGTTCCCATTTGGCTCACCAAATTTTGTTCTTCTAGGTTGAAGCGTTCGTCTACAGTAGCATTTTTTATATTCAGGTTCCACTCTGTTCTCTCATATATAGATAGATGAATTTGGAACTCTAAATCCAACATGGTTTGTAGTAGCTCTTTGAAACTTGACAAAATAAAGGAGTTCTGAGTTTTGTCTCTATGGTTTGTTTCCTCTTCAAGTAGCCGTAGGCGCAGACTCGGGAAAAGCACTTTCATTGAGAGGGGTTGCCAAGCTTCTAAGAAATAACGAGTTTCCGAAGTACCAGCAAATATTTTTTCACCCAAACTTGATGATACTGGTTGCTAATGATCAGTACACAAATCTCACTTGGCTCACCAAATTGTGTTCTTCTAGGTTGAAGCGTTCGCCTACAGTAGAAGTTTTTATATTTAGGTTTCCCTCTGTTCTCTCCTATATAGATATATGAATTTGGAACTCTAAATCCGACATCGTTTGTAGTAGCTCTTTGAAACTTGACAAAATAAAGGAGTTCTGAGTTTTGTCTCTATGGTTTGTTTCCTCTTCAAGTATCCCTACGCACAGACTGTGGAAAAGCACTTTCATTGAGAGGGGTTGTCAAGCTTTTAAGAAATAACGAGTTTCCAAAATACCAGTAAATATTTTTTCACCCAATCTTGATGATACTTGGTGGTCATGATCAGTACACAGATCCCACTTGGCTCACCAAATTTTCTTCTTCTAGGTTGAAGCGTTCGTCTACAGTAGCAGTTTTTATATTTAGGTTTCACTCTGTTCTCTCATATATAGATAGATGAATTTGGAACTCTAAATCCAACATGGTTTGTAGTAGCTCTTTGAAACTTGACAAAATAAAGGAGTTCTGAGTTTTGTCTCTATGGTTTGTTTCCTCTTCAAGAAGCCTAGGCACAGACTGTGGAAAAGAACTTTAATCGAGAAGGGTTGCCAAGCTTCTAGAAATAAGGAGTTTCCGAAATACCAGCAAATATTTTTTCACCCAAACTTGATGATACATGTTGCTAAAGATCAGTACACAGATTTCACTTGGCTCCACCAATTTTGTTCTTCTAGGTTGAAGCGTTCGTCTACAGTGTCAGTTTTATATTTAGGTTTCCCTCTGTTCTCTCCTATATAGATAGATGAATTTGGAACTCTAAATCCAACATGGTTTGTAGTAGCTCTTTGAAACTTGACAAAATAAAGGAGTTCTCAGTTTTGTCTCTATGGTTTGTTTCCTCTTCAAGTAGCCCTAGGCACAGAGTGTGGAAAAGCACTTTCATTGAGAAAGTTTGCCAAGCTTCTAAGCAATTACAAGTTTCCGAAATACCAGCAAATATTTTTTCACCCAATCTTGATGATACTTGGTGGTAATGATCAGTACACAAATCCCAATTGGCTCACCAAATTTTGTTCTTCTAGGTTGAAGCGTTCGTCTACAGTAGCAGTTTTTATATTTAGGTTTCTCTCTGTTCTCTCCTATATAGATAGATGAATTTGGAACTCTAAATCCAACATGGATTGTAGTAGCTCTTTGAAACTTGACAAAATAAAGGAGTTCTCAGTTTTGTCTCTATGGTTTGTTTCCTCTTCAAGTAGCCCTAGGCACAGACTGTGGAAAAGCACTTTCATTGAGAGGGGTTGCCAAGCTTCTAAGAAATAACGAGTTTCCGAAGTACCAGCAAATATTTTTTCACCCAATCTTGATGATGCTGGTTGCTAATGATCAGTACACAAATCCCACTTGGCTCACAAAATTGTGTTCTTCTAGGTTGAAGCGTTCGCCTACAGTAGAAGTGTTTATATTTAGGTTTCCCTCTGTTCTCTCCTATATAGATATATGAATTTGGAACTCTAAATCCAACATCGTTTGTAGTAGCTCTTTGAAACTTGACAAAATAAAGGAGTTCTCAGTTTTGTCTCTATGGTTTGTTTCCTCTTCAAGTATCCCTACGCACAGACTCTGGAAAAGCACTTTCATTGAGAGGGGTTGTCAAGCTTTTAAGAAATAACGAGTTTCCAAAATACCAGCAAATATTTTTTCACCCAATCTTGATGATACTTTGTGGTAATGATCAGTACACAGATCCCACTTGGCTCACCAAATTTTCTTCTTCTAGGTTGAAGCGTTCGTCTACAGTAGCAGTTTTTATATTTAGGTTTCACTCTGTTCTCTCCTATATAGATAGATGAATTTGGAACTCTAAATCCAACATGGATTGTAGTAGCTCTTTGAAACTTGACAAAATAAAGGAGTTCTCAGTTTTGTCTCTATGGTTTGTTTCCTCTTCAAGTAGCCCTAGGCACAGACTGTGGAAAAGCACTTTCATTGAGAGGGTTGCCAAGCTTCTAAGAAATAACGAGTTTCCAAAATACCAGCCAATAGTTTTTCACCCAATCTTGATGATACTTGGTGGGAATGATCAGTACACAGATCCCACTTGGCTCACCAAATTTTCTTCTTCTAGGTTGAAGCGTTCGTCTACAGTAGCAGTTTTTATATTTAGGTTTCACTCTGTTCTCTCATATATAGATAGATGAATTTGGAACTCTAAATCCAACATGGTTTGTAGTAGCTCTTTGAAACATGACAAAATAAAGAGTTCTGAGTTTTGTTTCTATGGTTTGTTTCCTCTTCAAGTAGCCCTAGGCGCAGACTCGGCAAAAGCACTTTCATTGAGAGGGGTTGCCAAGCTTCTAAGAAATAACGAGTTTCCGAAGTACCAGCAAATATTTTTTCACCCAATCTTGATGATGCTGGTTGCTAATGATCAGTACACAAATCCCACTTGGCTCACCAAATTGTGTTCTTCTCGGTTGAAGCGTTCGCCTACAGTAGAAGTTTTTATATTTAGGTTTCCCTCTGTTCTCTCCTATATAGATATATGAATTTGGAACTCTAAATCCAACATCGTTTGTAGTAGCTCTTTGAATCTTGACAAAATAAAGGAGTTCTCAGTTTTGTCTCTGTGGTGTTTTTCCTCTTCAAGTATCCCTACGCACAGACTGTGGAAAAGCACTTTCATTGAGAGGGGTTGTCAAGCTTTTAAGAAATAACGAGTTTCCAAAATACCAGCAAATATTTTTTCACCCAATCTTGATGATACTTGGTGGTAATGATCACTACACAGATCCCACATGGCTCACCAAATTTTCTTCTTCTAGGTTGAAGCGTTCGTCTACAGTAGCAGTTTTTATATTTAGGTTTCACTCTGTTCTCTCATATATAGATAGATGAATTTGGAACTCTAAATACAACATGGATTGTAGTAGCTCTTTGAAACTTGACAAAATAACGGAGTTCTCAGTTTTGTCTCTATGGTTTGTTTCCTCTTCAAGTAGCACTAGGCACACACTGTGGAAAAGCACTTTCATTGAGAGGGGTTGCCAAGCTTCTAAGAAATAACGAGTTTCTGAAATACCAGCAAATATTTTTTCACCCAATCTTGATGATACTTGGTGGTAATGATAAGAACACAGATCCCACTTGGCTCACCAAATTGTGTTCTTCTAGGTTGAAGCGTTCATCTACAGTAGCAGTTTTTATACTTAGGTTTCACTCTGTTCTCTCATATATAGATAGATGAATTTGGAACTCTAAATCCAACATGGTTTCTGGTAGCTCTTTGAAACGTGACAAAATAAATGAGTTCTGAGTTTTGTCTCTATGGTTTGTTTCCTCTTCAAGAGGCCTAGGCACAGACTGTGGAAAAGAACTTTAATCGAGAATGGTTGCCAAGCTTCTAGAAATAAGGAGTTTCCGAAATACCAGCAAATATTTTTTCACCCAATCTTGATGATACATGTTGCTAAAGATCAGTACACAGATCCCACTTGGCTCCACCAATTTTGTTCTTCTAGGTTGAAGCGTTCGTCTACAGTAGCAGTTTTTATATTTAGGTTTCACTCTGTTCTCTCATATATAGATAGATGAATTTGGAACTCTAAATCCAACATGGTTTGTAGTAGCTCTATGAAACTTGACAAAATAAAGGAGTTCTGAGATTTGTCTCTATGGTTTGTTTCCTCTTCAAATAGCCCTAGGCACAGACTGTGGAAAACCACTTTCATTGAGAGGTGTTGCCAAGCTTCTAAGAAATAACGAGTTTCCGAAATACCAGCAATTATTTTTTCACCCAATCTTGATGATACTTGGTGGGAATGATCAGTACACAGATCCCACTTGGCTCACCAAATTTTGTTCTTCTAGTTTGAAGCGTTCGTCTACAGTAGTCGTTTTTATATTTAGGTTTCATCTGTTCTCTCATATATAGATAGATGAATTTAGAACTCTAATCCAACATGGTTTGTAGTAGCTCTTTGAAACTTGACAAAATAAAGGAGTTCTCAGTTTTGTCCCTATGGTTTGTTTCCTCTTCAAGTAGCCCTAGGCGAGACTCTGGAAAAGCACTTTCATTTAGAGGGGTTGCCAACCTTCTAAGAAATAACGAGTTTCCGAAGTACCAGCAAATATTTTATCACCCAATCTTGATGATACTTGTTGCTAATGATCAGGACACAGATCCCACTTGGCTCACCAACTTTTGTTCTTCTAGGTTGAAGCGTTCGTCTACAGTAGCAGTTTTTATATTTAGGTTTCACTCTGTTCTCTCATATATAGATAGATGAATTTGGAACTCTAAATCCAACATGGTTTGTAGTAGCTCTTTGAAACTTGACAAAATAAAGGAGTTCTGAGTTTTGTCTCTATGGTTTGTTTCCTCTTCAAGAGGCCTAGGCACAGACTGTGGAAAAGCACTTTAATTGAGAGGGGTTGCCAAGCTTCTGAGAAATAACGAGTTTCCGAAATACCAGCAAATATTTTTTCACCCAATCTTGATGATACTGGGTGGGAATGATCAGTACACAGATCCCACTTGGCTCACCAAATTTTTTTCTTCTAGTTTGAAGCGTTCGTCTACAGTAGTCGTTTACATATTTAGGTTTCACTCTGTTCTCTCATATATAGATAGATGAATTTGGAACTCTAATCCAACATGGTTTGTAGTAGCTCTTTGAAACTTGACAAAATAAAGGAGTTCTCAGTTTTCTCTCTATGGTTTGTTTCCTCTTCAAGTAGCCCTAGGCGCAGACTCTGGAAAAGCACTTTCATTGAGAGGGGTTGCCAATCTTCTAAGAAATAACGAGTTTCCGAAGTACCAGCAAATATTTTTTCACCCAATCATGATGATACTTGTTGCTAATGGTCAGTACACAGATCCCACTTGGCTCACCAAATTTTGTTCTTCTAGGTTGAAGCGTTCGTCTACAGTAGCAGTTTTTATATTTAGGTTTCGCTCTATTCTCTCCTGTATACATAGATGAATTTGGAACTCTAAATCCAACATGGTTTGTAGTAGCTCTTTGAAACTTGACAAAATAATGGAGTTCTGAGTTTTGTCTCTATGGTTTGTTTCCTCTTGAAGTAGCCCTAGGCACGGACTGTGGAAAACTACTTTAATTGAGAGGTGTTGCCAAGCTTCTAACAAATAACTAGTTTCCGAAATACCAGCAAATATTATTTCACCCAATCTTGATGATACTTGGTGGTATTGATGAGTACACAGATCCCACTTGGCTCACCAAATTTTGTTCTTCTAGGTTGAAGCGTTCGTCTACAGTAGCCGTTTTTATATTTAGGTTTCATTCTGTTCTCTCATATATAGATAGATGAATTTGGAACTCTAAATCCAACATGCTTTGTAGTAGCTCATTGAAACTTGACAAAATAAAGGAGTACTGAGGTTTGTCTCTATGGTTTGTTTCTTCTTCAAGTAGCCCTAGGCGCAGACACTGGAAAAGCACTTTCATTGAGAGGGGTGGCCAAGCTTCTAAGAAATAACGAGTTTCCGAAGTACCAGCAAATATTTTTTCACCCAATGTTGATGATACTGGTTGCTAATGATCAGTACACAAATCCCACTTGGCTCACCAAATTGTGTTCTTCTAGGTTGAAGCGTTCGCCTATAGTAGAATTGTTTATATTTAGGTTTCCCTCTGTTCTCTCCTATATAGATATATGAATTTGGAACTCTAAATCCAACATGGTTTGTAGTAGCTCATTGAAACTTGACAAAATAAAGGAGTACTGAGTTTTGTCTCTATGGTTTGTTTCTTCTTCAAGTAGCCCTAGGCGCAGACACTGGAAAAGCACTTTCATTGAGAGGGGTGGCCAAGCTTCTAAGAAATAACGAGTTTCCGAAGTACCAGCAAATATTTTTTCACCCAATGTTGATGATACTGGTTGCTAATGATCAGTACACAAATCCCACTTGGCTCACCAAATTGTGTTCTTCTAGGTTGAAGCGTTCGCCTATAGTAGAATTGTTTATATTTAGGTTTCCCTCTGTTCTCTCCTATATAGATATATGAATTTGGAACCCTAAATCCAACATGGTTTGTAGTAGCTCTTTGAATCTTGACAAAAAAAAGGAGTTCTCAGTTTTGTCTCTACGGTTTGTTTCCTCTTCAAGTAGCCCTAGGCACAGACTGTGGAAAAGCATTTTCATTGAGAGAGTTTGCCAAGCTTCTAAGAAATTACAAGTTTCCGAAATACCAGCAAATATTTTTTCACCCAATCTTGATGATACATGGTGGTAATGATCAGTACACAAATCCCACATGACTCACCAAATTTTGTTCTTCTAGGTTGAAGCGTTCGTCTAGAGTAGCAGTTTATATATTTAGGTTTCTCTCTGTTCTCTCCTATATAGATAGATGAATTTGGAACTCTAAATCCAACATGGATTATAGTAGCTCTTTGAAACTTGACAAAATAAAGAGATCTCAGTTTTGTCTCTATGGTTTATTTCCTCTTCAAGTAGCCCTAGGCACAGACTGTAGAAAACCACTTTCATTGAGAGGGGTTGCCAAGCTTCTAAGAAATAACGAGTTTCCGAAATATCAGCAAATATTTTTTCACCCAATCTTGATGATACTTGGTGGTAATGATCAGTACACAGTACCCACTTTTCTCACCAAATTTTGTTCTTCTAGGTTGAAGCGTTCGTCTACAGTAGCCGTTTTTATATTTGGGTTACTCTCTGTTCTCTCATATATAGATAGATGAATTTGGAACTCTAAATCCAACATGGTTTGTAGTAGCTCTTTGAAACTTGACAAAATAAAGGAGTTCTGAGTTTTGTCTCTATGGTTTGTTTCCTCTTCAAGTAGCCCTAGGCGCAGACTGTGGAAAAGCACTTTCATTAAGAGGGGTTGCCAAGCTTCTAAAAAATAACGAGTTTCCGAAGTACCAGCAAATATTTTTTTACCCAATCTTGATGATACTTGGTGGGAATGATCAGTACACAGTTCCCACTTGGCTCACCAAATTTTGTTCTTCTAGTTTGAAGCGTTCGTCTACAGTAGTCGTTTTTATATTTAGGTTTGACTCTGTTCTCTCATATATAGATAGATGAATTTGGAACTCTAATCCAACATGGTTTGTAGTAGCTCTTTGAAACTTGACAAAATAAAGGAGTTCTCAGTTTTGTCTCTATGGTTTGTTTCCTCTTCAAGTAGCCCTAGGCGCAGACTCTGGAAAAGCACTTTCATTGAGAGGGGTTGCCAAGCTTCTAAGAAATAACGAGTTTCCGAAGTACCAGCAAATATTTTTTCACCCAATCTTGATGATACTTGTTGCTAATGGTCAGTACACAGATCCCACTTGGCTCACCAAATTTTGTTCTTCTAGGTTGAAGCGTTCGTCTACAGTAGCAGTTTATGTATTTAGGTTTCGCTCTATTCTCTCCTGTATACATAGATGAATTTGGAACTCTAAATCCAACATGGTTTGTAGTAGCTCTTTGAAACTTGACAAAATAAAGGAGGTCTCAGTTTTGTCTCTATGGTTTGTTTCCTCTTCAAGTAGCCCTAGGCTCAGACTGTGGAAAAGCACTTTCATTGAGAGGGGATGCCAAGCTTCTAAGAAATAACGAGTTTCCGAAATACCAGCAAATATTTTTTCACCCAATCTTGATGATACTTGGTGGGAATTATCAGTACACAGATCCCACTTGGCTCACCAAATTTTGTTCTTCTAGGTTGAAGCGTTCGTCTACAGTAGCCGTTTTTATATTTAGGTTTCCCTCTGTTCTCTCATATATAGATAGATGAATTTGGAACTCTAATCCAACATGGTTTGTAGTAGCTCTTTGAAACTTGACAAAACAGAGGAGTTCTCAGTTTTGTCTCTATGGATTGTTTCCTCTTCAATTAGCACTAGGCACACACTGTGGAAAAGCACTTTCATTGAGAGGGGTCGCCAAGCTTCTAAGAAATAACGAGTTTCTGAAATACCAGCAAATATTTTTTCACCCAATCTTGATGATACTTGGTGCTAATGATCAGTCCACAAATCCCACTTGGCTCACCAAATTGTGTTCTGCTAGGTTGAAGCGTTCGCCTACAGTAGCAGTTTTTATATTTAGGTTTCCCTCTGTTCTCTCATATATAGACATATGAATTTCGAACTCTAAATCCAACATGGTTTGTAGTAGCTCTTTGAAACTTGACAAAATAAAGGAGTTCTCAGTTTTGTCTCTATGGTTTGTTTCCTCTTCAAGTACCCTAGGCACAGACTGTGGAAAAGCACTTTCATTGAGAGAGTTTGCCAAGCTTCTAAGAAATTACAAGTTTCCGAAATACCAGCAAATATTTTTTCACCCAATCTTGATGATACTTGGTGGTAATGATCAGTACACAAATCCCAATTGGCTCACCCAATTTTGTTCTTCTAGTTTGAAGCGTTCGTCTACAGTAGCAGTTTTTATATTTAGGTTTCTCTCTGTTCTCTCCTATATAGATATATGAATTTGGAACTCTAAATCCAACATGGTTTGTAGTAGGCTCTTTGAAACTTGACAAAATAAAGAAGTTCTCAGTTTTGTCCCTATGGTTTGTTTCCTCTTCAAGTAGCCCCTAGGCGAGACTCTTGTAAAGCACTTTCATTGAGAGGGGTTGCCAAGCTTCTAAGAAATAACGAGTTTCCGAAGTACCAGCAAATATTTTTTCACCCAATCTTGATGATACTTGTTGCTAATGATCAGTACACAGATCCCACTTGGCTCACCAAATTTTGTTCTTCTAGTTTGAAGCGTTCGTCTACAGTAGCAGTTTTATATTTAGGTTTCTCTCTGTTCTCTCCTATATAGATATATGAATTTGGAACTCTAAATCCAACATGGTTTGTAGTAGCTCTTTGAAACATGACAAAATAAAGAGTTCTGAGTTTTGTTTCTATGGTTTGTTTCCTCTTCAAGTAGCCCTAGGCGCAGACTCGGCAAAAGCACTTTCATTGAGAGGGGTTGCCAAGCTTCTAAGAAATAACGAGTTTCCGAAGTACCAGCAAATATTTTTTCACCCAATCTTGATGATGCTGGTTGCTAATGATCAGTACACAAATCCCACTTGGCTCACCAAATTGTGTTCTTCTCGGTTGAAGCGTTCGCCTACAGTAGAAGTTTTTATATTTAGGTTTCCCTCTGTTCTCTCCTATATAGATATATGAATTTGGAACTCTAAATCCAACATCGTTTGTAGTAGCTCTTTGAATCTTGACAAAATAAAGGAGTTCTCAGTTTTGTCTCTGTGGTGTTTTTCCTCTTCAAGTATCCCTACGCACAGACTGTGGAAAAGCACTTTCATTGAGAGGGGTTGTCAAGCTTTTAAGAAATAACGAGTTTCCAAAATACCAGCAAATATTTTTTCACCAATCTTGATGATACTTGGTGGTAATGATCAGTACACAGATCCCACATGGCTCACCAAATTTCTTCTTCTAGGTTGAAGCGTTCGTCTACAGTAGCAGTTTTTATATTTAGGTTTCACTCTGTTCTCTCATATATAGATAGATGAATTTGGAACTCTAAATACAACATGGATTGTAGTAGCTCTTTGAAACTTGACAAAATAACGGAGTTCTCAGTTTTGTCTCTATGGTTTGTTTCCTCTTCAAGTAGCACTAGGCACACACTGTGGAAAAGCACTTTCATTGAGAGGGGTTGCCAAGCTTCTAAGAAATAACGAGTTTCTGAAATACCAGCAAATATTTTTTCACCCAATCTTGATGATACTTGTTGCTAATGATCAGTACACAAATCCCACTTGGCTCACCAAATTTTGTTTTCTAGGTTGAAGCGTTCGTCTACAGTAGCAGTTTTTATATTTAGGTTTCACTCTGTTCTCTCATATATAGAAAGATGAATTTGGAACTCTAAATCCAACATGGTTTGTAGTAGTTCTTTGAAACGTGACAAAATAAATGAGTTCTGAGTTTTGTCTCTATGGTTTGTTTCCTTTTCAAGAGGCCTAGGCACAGACTGTGGAAAAGAACTTTAATCGAGAAGGGTTGCCAAGCTTCTAGAAATAAGGAGTTTCCGAAATACCAGCAAATATTTTTTCACCCAATCTTGATGATACATGTTGCTAAAGATCAGTACACAGATCCCACTTGGCTCCACCAATTTTGTTCTTCTAGGTTGAAGCGTTCGTCTACAGTAGCAGTTTTTATATTTAGGTTTCACTCTGTTCTCTCATATATAGATAGATGAATTTGGAACTCTAAATCCAACATGGTTTGTAGTAGCTCTATGAAACTTGACAAAATAAAGGAGTTCTGAGATTTGTCTCTATGGTTTGTTTCCTCTTCAAATAGCCCTAGGCACAGACTGTGGAAAACCACTTTCATTGAGAGGTGTTGCCAAGCTTCTAAGAATTAACGAGTTTCCGAAATACCAGCAATTATTTTTTCACCCAATCTTGATGATACTTGGTGGGAATGATCAGTACACAGATCCCACTTGGCTCACCAAATTTTGTTCTTCTAGTTTGAAGCGTTCGTCTACAGTAGTCGTTTTTATATTTAGGTTTCACTCTGTTCTCTCCTATATAGATAGATGAATTTGGAACTCTAATCCAACATGGTTTGTAGTAGCTCTTTGAAACTTGACAAAATAAAGGAGTTCTCAGTTTTGTCCCTATGGTTTGTTTCCTCTTCACGTAGCCCTAGGCGAGACTCTGGAAAAGCACTTTCATTGAGAGGAGTTGCCAACCTTCTAAGAAATAACGAGTTTCCGAAGTACCAGCAAATATTTTGTCACCCAATCTTGATGATACTTGTTGCTAATGATCAGTACACAGATCCCACTTGGCTCACCAAATTTTGTTCTTCTAGGTTGAAGCGTTCGTCTACAGTAGCAGTTTTTATATTTAGGTTTTCCCTCTGTTCTCTCCTGTATAGATAGATGAATTGGGAACTCTAAATCCAACATGTTTTGTAGTAGCTCTTTGAAACTTGACAAAATAAAGAAGTTCTCAGTTTTGTCTCTATGGTTTGTTTCCTCTTCAAGTAGCACTAGGCACACACTGTTGAAAAGCACTTTCATTGAGAGGGGTTGCCAAGCTTCTAAGAAATAACGAGTTTCTGAAATACCAGCAAATATTTTTTCACCCAATCTTGATGATACTTGTTGCTAATGATCAGTACACAAATCCACTTGGCTCACCAAATTGTGTTCTGCTAGGTTGAAGCGTTCGCCTACAGTAGCAGTTTTTTATATTTAGGTTTCACTCTGTTCCTCTCATATATAGAAAGATGAATTTGGAACTCTAAATCCAACATGGTTTGTAGTAGCTCTTTGAAACTTGACAAAATAAAGGAGTTCTGAGTTTTGTCTCTATGGTTTGTTTCCTCGTCAAGAAGCCTAGGCACAGACTGTGGAAAAGAACTTTAATCGAGAAGGGTTGCCAAGCTTCTAGAAATAAGGAGTTCCGAAATACCAGCAAATATTTTTTCACCCAATCTTGATGATACATGTTGCTAAAGATCAGTACACAGATCCCACTTGGCTCCACCAATTTTGTTCTTCTAGGTTGAAGCGTTCGTCTACAGTAGCAGTTTTTATATTTAGGTTTCACTCTGTTCTCTCCTATATAGATAGATGAATTTGGAACTCTAAATCCAACATGGTTTGTAGTAGCTCTTTGAAACTTGACAAAATAAAGGAGTTCTCAGTTTTGTCTCTATGGTTTGTTTCCTCTTCAAAGTAGCCCTAGGCACAGACTGTGTAAAAGCACTTTCATTGAGAGAGTTTGCAAAGCTTCTAAGAAATTAGAAGTTTCCGAAATACCAGCAAATATTTTTTCACCCAATCTTGATGATACTTGGTGGTAATGATCAGTACACAAATCCCAATTGGCTCACCAAATTTTGTTCTTCTAGTTGGAAGCGTTCGTCTACAGTAGCAGTTTTTATATTTAGGTTTCTCTCTGTTCTCTCCTATATAGATAGATGAATTTGGAACTCTAAATCCAACATGGATTGTAGTAGCTCTTTGAAACTTGACAAAATAAAGAGTTCTGAGTTTTGTTTCTATGGTTTGTTTCCTCTTAAAGTAGCCCTAGGCACAGACTGTTTAAAAGCACTTTCATTGAGAGGGGTTGCCAAGCTTCTAAGAAATAACGAGTTTCCGAAATATCAGCATAATATTTTTCAATATTTTTTCACCCAATCTTGATGATACTTGGTGGTAATGATCAGTACACAGATCCCATTTGGCTCACCAAATTTTGTTCTTCTAGGTTGAAGCGTTCGTCTACAGTAGCATTTTTTATATTCAGGTTCCACTCTGTTCTCTCATATATAGATAGATGAATTTGGAACTCTAAATCCAACATGGTTTGTAGTAGCTCTTTGAAACTTGACAAAATAAAGGAGTTCTGAGTTTTGTCTCTATGGTTTGTTTCCTCTTCAAGTAGCCCTAGGCGCAGACTCGGGAAAAGCACTTTCATTGAAAGGGGTTGCCAAGCTTCTAAGAAATAACGAGTTTCCGAAGTACCAGCAAATATTTTTTCACCCAATCTTGATGATGCTGGTTGCTAATGATCAGTACACAAATCCCACTTGGCTCACAAAATTGTGTTCTTCTAGTTGAAGCGTTCGCCTACAGTAGAAGTTTTTATATTTAGGTTTCCCTCTGTTCTCTCCTATATAGATATATGAATTTGGAACTATAAATCCAACATCGTTTGTAGTAGCTCTTTGAAACTTGACAAAATAAAGGAGTTCTCAGTTTTGTCTCTATGGTTTGTTTCCTCTTCAAGTATCCCTATGCACAGACTGTGGAAAAGCACTTTCATTGAGAGGGGTTGTCAAGCTTTAAGAAATAACGAGTTTCCAAAATACCAGCAAATATTTTTTCACCCAATCTTGATGATACTTGGTGGTAATGATCAGTACACAGATCCCACTTGGCTCACCAAATTTTCTTCTTCTAGGTTGAAGCGTTCGTCTACAGTAGCAGTTTTTATATTTAGGTTTCACTCTGTTCTCTCATATATAGATAGATGAATTTGGAACTCTAAATACAACTTGGATTGTAGTAGCTCTTTGAAACTTGACAAAATAACGGAGTTCTCAGTTTTGTCTCTATGGTTTGTTTCCTCTTCAAGTAGCACTAGGCACACACTGTGGAAAAGCACTTTCATTGAGAGGGGTTGCCAAGCTTCTAAGAAATAACGAGTTTCTGAAATACCAGCAAATATTTTTTCACCCAATCTTGATGATACTTGTTGCTAATGATCAGTACACAAATCCCACTTGGCTCACCAAATTTTGTTCTTCTAGGTTGAAGCGTTCGTCTACAGTAGCAGTTTTTATATTTAGGTTTCACTCTGTTCTCTCATATATAGATAGATGAATTTGGAACTCTAAATCCAACATGGTTTGTAGTAGCTCTTTGAAACTTGACAAAATAAATGAGTTCTGAGTTTTTTTCTATGTTTGTTCCTCTTCAAGAGGCCTAGGCACAGACTGTGGAAAAGAACTTTAATCGAGAAGGGTTGCCAAGCTTCTAGAAATAAGGAGTTTCCGAAATACCAGCAAATATTTTTTCACCCAATCTTGATGATACATGTTGCTAAAGATCAGTACACAGATCCCACTTGGCTCCACCAATTTTGTTCTTCTAGGTTGAAGCGTTCGTCTACAGTAGCAGTTTTTATATTTAGGTTTCACTCTGTTCTCTCATATATAGATAGATGAATTTTAACTCTAAATCCAACATGGTTTGTAGTAGCTCTATGAAACTTGACAAAATAAAGGAGTTCTGAGATTTGTCTCTATGGTTTGTTTCCTCTTCAAATAGCCCTAGGCACAGACTGTGGAAAACCACTTTCATTGAGAGGTGTTGCCAAGCTTCTAAGAATTAACGAGTTTCCGAAATACCAGCAATTATTTTTTCACCCAATCTTGATGATACTTGGTGGTAATGATCAGTACACAAATCCCAATTGGCTCACCAAATTTTGTTCTTCTAGGTTGAAGCGTTCGTTTACAGTAGCAGTTTTTATATTTAGGTTCCACTCTGTTCTCTCCTATATATATAGATGAATTTGGAACTCTAAATCCAACATGGATTGTAGTAGCTCTTTGAAACTTGACAAAATAAAGGAGTTCTCAGTTTTGGTTCTATGGTTTGTTTTCTCTTCAAGTAGCCCTAGGCACAGACTGTGGAAAAGCACTTTCATTGAGAGAGGTTGCCAAGCTTCTAAGAAATAACGAGTTTCCAAAATACCAGCCAATAGTTTTTCAGCCAATCTTGATGATACTTGGTGGGAATGATCCGTACACAGATCCCACTTGGCTCACCAAATTTTCTTCTTCTAGGTTGAAGCGTTCGTCTACAGTAGCAGTTTTTATATTTAGGTTTCACTCTGTTCTCTCATACATAGATAGATGAATTTGGAACTCTAAATCCAACATGGTTTGTAGTAGCTCTTTGAAACTTGAAAAAATAAAGAGTTCTGAGTTTTGTTTTTATGGTTTGTTTCCTCTTAAAGTAGCCCTAGGCACAGACTGTGGAAAAGCACTTTCATTGAGAGGGGTTGCCAAGCTTCTAAGAAATAACGAGTTCCGAAATATCAGCAAATATTTTTTCACCCAATCTTGATTATACTTGGTGGTAATGATCAGTACACAGATCCCATTTGGCTCACCAAATTTTGTTCTTCTAGGTTGAAGCGTTCGTCTACTGTAGCATTTTTTATATTCAGGTTCCACTCTGTTCTCTCATATATAGATAGATGAATTTGGAACTCTAAATCCAACATGGTTTGTAGTAGCTCTTTGAAACTTGACAAAATAAAGGAGTTCTGAGTTTTGTCTCTATGTTTGTTTCCTCTTCAAGTAGCCGTAGCCCAGACTCGGGAAAAGCACTTTCATTGAGAGGGGTTGCCAAGCTTCTAAGAAATAACGAGTTTCCGAAGTACCAGCAAATATTTTTTCACCCAAACTTGATGATACTGGTTGCTAATGATCAGTACACAAATCTCACTTGGCTCACCAAATTGTGTTCTTCTAGGTTGAAGCGTTCGCCTACAGTAGAAGTTTTTATATTTAGGTTTCCCTCTGTTCTCTCCTATATAGATATATGAATTTGGAACTCTAAATCCGACATCGTTTGTAGTAGCTCTTTGAAACTTGACAAAATAAAGGAGTTCTGAGTTTTGTCTCTATGGTTTGTTTCCTCTTCAAGTATCCCTACGCACAGACTGTGGAAAAGCACTTTCATTGAGAGGGGTTGTCAAGCTTTTAAGAAATAACGAGTTTCCAAAATACCAGTAAATATTTTTTCACCCAATCTTGATGATACTTGGTGGTCATGATCAGTACACAGATCCCACTTGGCTCACCAAATTTCTTCTTCTAGGTTGAAGCGTTCGTCTACAGTAGCAGTTTTTATATTTAGGTTTCACTCTGTTCTCTCATATATAGATAGATGAATTTGGAACTCTAAATCCAACATGGTTTGTAGTAGCTCTTTGAAACTTGACAAAATAAAGGAGTTCTGAGTTTTGTCTCTATGGTTTGTTTCCTCTTCAAGAAGCCTAGGCACAGACTGTGGAAAAGAACTTTAATCGAGAAGGGTTGCCAAGCTTCTAGAAATAAGGAGTTTCCGAAATACCAGCAAATATTTTTTCACCCAAACTTGATGATACATGTTGCTAAAGATCAGTACACAGATTTCACTTGGCTCCACCAATTTTGTTCTTCTAGGTTGAAGCGTTCGTCTACAGTGGCAGTTTTTATATTTAGGTTTCCTCTGTTCTCTCCTATATAGATAGGTGAATTTGGAACTCTAAATCCAACATGGTTTGTAGTAGCTCTTTGAAACTTGACAAAATAAAGGAGTTCTCAGTTTTGTCTCTATGGTTTGTTTCCTCTTCAAGTAGCCCTAGGCACAGAGTGTGGAAAAGCACTTTCATTGAGAAAGTTTGCCAAGCTTCTAAGCAATTACAAGTTTCCGAATACCAGCAAATATTTTTTCACCCAATCTTGATGATACTTGGTGGTAATGATCAGTACACAAATCCCAATTGGCTCACCAAATTTTGTTCTTCTAGGTTGAAGCGTTCGTCTACAGTAGCAGTTTTTATATTTAGGTTCTCTCTGTTCTCTCCTATATAGATAGATGAATTTGGAACTCTAAATCCAACATGGATTGTAGTAGCTCTTTGAAACTTGACAAAATAAAGGAGTTCTCAGTTTTTGTCTCTATGGTTTGTTTCCTCTTCAAGTAGCCCTAGGCACAGACTGTGGAAAAGCACTTTCATTGAGAGGGGTTGCCAAGCTTCTAAGAAATAACGAGTTTCCAAAATACCAGCCAATAGTTTTTCACCCAATCTTGATGATACTTGGTGGGAATGATCAGTACACAGATCCCACTTGGCTCACCAAATTTTGTTCTTCTAGTTTGAAGCGTTCGTCTACAGTAGTCGTTTTTATATTTAGGTTTCACTCTGTTCTCTCATATATAGATAGATGAATTTGGAACTCTAATCCAACATGGTTTGTAGTAGCTCTTTGAAACTTGACAAAATAAAGGAGTTCTCAGTTTTGTCCCTATGGTTTGTTTCCTCTTCAAGTAGCCCTAGGCGAGACTCTGGAAAAGCACTTTCATTGAGAGGGGTTGCCAACCTTCTAAGAAATAACGAGTTTCCGAAGTACCAGCAAATATTTTGTCACCCAATCTTGATGATACTTGTTGCTAATGATCAGTACACAGATCCCACTTGGCTCACCAAATTTTGTTCTTCTAGGTTGAAGCGTTCGTCTACAGTAGCAGTTTTTATATTTAGGTTTCCCTCTGTTCTCTCCTGTATAGATAGATGAATTGGGAACTCTAAATCCAACATGGTTTGTAGTAGCTCTTTGAAACTTGACAAAATAAAGAAGTTCTCAGTTTTGTCTCTATGGTTTGTTTCCTCTTCAAGTAGCACTAGGCACACACTGTGGAAAAGCACTTTCATTGAGAGGCATTGCCAAGCTTCTAAGAAATAACGAGTTTCTGAAATACCAGCAAATATTTTTTCACCCAATCTTGATGATACTTGTTGCTAATGATCAGTACACAAATCCCACTTGGCTCACCAAATTTTGTTCTTCTAGGTTGAAGCGTTCGTCTACAGTAGCAGTTTTTATATTTAGGTTTCACTCTGTTCTCTCATATATAAGATAGATGAATTTGGAACTCTAAATCCAACATGGTTTGTAGTAGCTCTTTGAAACTTGACAAAATAAAGGAGTTCTGAGTTTTGTCTCTATGGTTTGTTTCCTCGTCAAGAAGCCTAGGCACAGACTGTGGAAAAGAACTTTAATCGAGAAGGGTTGCCAAGCTTCTAGAAATAAGGAGTTTCCGAAATACCAGCAAATATTTTTTCACCCAATCTTGATGATACATGTTGCTAAAGATCAGTACACAGATCCCACTTGGCTCCACCAATTTTGTTCTTCTAGGTTGAAGCGTTCGTCTACAGTAGCAGTTTTTATATTAGGTTTCACTCTGTTCTCTCCTATATAGATAGATGAATTTGGAACTCTAAATCCAACATGGTTTGTAGTAGCTCTTTGAAACTTGACAAAATAAAGGAGTTCTCAGTTTTGTCTCTATGGTTTGTTTCCTCTTCAAGTAGCCCTAGGCACAGACTGTGTAAAAGCACTTTCATTGAGAGGGTTTGCCAAGCTTCTAAGAAATTAGAAGTTTCCGAAATACCAGCAAATATTTTTCACCCAATCTTGATGATACTTGGTGGTAATGATCAGTACACAAATCCCAATTGGCTCACCAATTTTGTTCTTCTAGGTTGAAGCGTTCGTCTACAGTAGCAGTTTTTATATTTAGGTTTCTCTCTGTTCTCTCCTATATAGATAGATGAATTTGGAACTCTAAATCCAACATGGATTGTAGTAGCTCTTTGAAACTTGACAAAATAAAGAGTTCTGAGTTTTGTTTCTATGGTTTGTTTCCTCTTAAAGTAGCCCTAGGCACAGACTGTTTAAAAGCACTTTCATTGGAGGAGGGGTTGCCAAGCTTCTAAGAAATAACGAGTTTCCGAAATATCAGCAAATATTTTTTCACCCAATCTTGATGATACTTGGTGGTAATGATCAGTACACAGATCCCATTTGGCTCACCAAATTTTGTTCTTCTAGGTTGAAGCGTCGTCTACAGTAGCATTTTTTATATCAGGTTCCACTCTGTTCTCTCATATATAGATAGATGAATTTGGAACTCTAAATCCAACATGGTTTGTAGTAGCTCTTGAAACTTGACAAAATAAAGGAGTTCTGAGTTTTGTCTCTATGGTTTGTTTCCTCTTCAAGTAGCCCTAGGCGCAGACTCGGGAAAAGCACTTTCATTGAAAGGGGTTGCCAAGCTTCTAAGAAATAACGAGTTTCCGAAGTACCAGCAAATATTTTTTCACCCAATCTTGATGATGCTGGTTGCTAATGATCAGTACACAAATCCCACTTGGCTCACAAAATTGTGTTCTTCTAGGTTGAAGCGTTCGCCTACAGTAGAAGTTTTTATATTTAGGTTTCCCTCTGTTCTCTCCTATATAGATATATGAATTTGGAACTATAAATCCAACATCGTTTGTAGTAGCTCTTTGAAACTTGACAAAATAAAGGAGTTCTCAGTTTTGTCTCTATGGTTTGTTTCCTCTTCAAGTATCCCTACGCACAGACTGTGGAAAAGCACTTTCATTTAGAGGGGTTGTCAGCTTTTAAGAAATAACGAGTTTCCAAAATACCAGCAAATATTTTTTCACCCAATCTTGATGATACTTGGTGGTAATGATCAGTACACAGATTCCCACTTGGCTCACCAAATTTTCTTCTTCTAGGTTGAAGCGTTCGTCTACAGTAGCAGTTTTTATATTAGGTTTCACTCTGTTCTCTCATATATAGATAGATGAATTTGGAACTCTAAATACAACTTGGATTGTAGTAGCTCTTTGAAACTTGACAAAATAACGGAGTTCTCAGTTTTGTCTCTATGGTTTGTTTCCTCTTCAAGTAGCACTAGGCACACACTGTGGAAAAGCACTTTCATTGAGAGGGGTTGCCAAGCTTCTAAGAAATAACGAGTTTCTGAAATACCAGCAAATATTTTTTCACCCAATCTTGATGATACTTGTTGCTAATGATCAGTACACAAATCCCACTTGGCTCACCAAATTTTGTTCTTCTAGGTTGAAGCGTTCGTCTACAGTAGCAGTTTTTATATTTAGGTTTCACTCTGTTCTCTCATATATAGATAGATGAATTTGGAACTCTAAATCCAACATGGTTTGTAGTAGCTCTTTGAAACTTGACAAAATAAATGAGTTCTGAGTTTTGTCTCTATGGTTTGTTTCCTCTTCAAGAGGCCTAGGCACAGACTGTGGAAAAGAACTTTAATCGAGAAGGGTTGCCAAGCTTCTAGAAATAAGGAGTTTCCGAAATACCAGCAAATATTTTTTCACCCAATCTTGATGATACATGTTGCTAAAGATCAGTACACAGATCCCACTTGGCTCCACCAATTTTGTTCTTCTAGGTTGAAGCGTTCGTCTACAGTAGCAGTTTTTATATTTAGGTTTCACTCTGTTCTCTCATATATAGATAGATGAATTTGGAACTCTAAATCCAACATGGTTTGTAGTAGCTCTATGAAACTTGACAAAATAAAGGAGTTCTGAGATTTGTCTCTATGGTTTGTTTCCTCTTCAAATAGCCCTAGGCACAGACTGTGGAAAACCACTTTCATTGAGAGGTGTTGCCAAGCTTCTAAGAATTAACGAGTTTCCGAAATACCAGCAATTATTTTTTCACCCAATCTTGATGATACTTGGTGGTAATGATCAGTACACAAATCCCAATTGGCTCACCAAATTTTGTTCTTCTAGGTTGAAGCGTTCGTCTACAGTAGCAGTTTTTATATTTAGGTTTCTCTCTGTTCTCTCCTATATAGATAGATGAATTTGGAACTCTAAATCCAACATGGATTGTAGTAGCTCTTTGAAACTTGACAAAATAAAGGAGTTCTCAGTTTTGTCTCTATGGTTTGTTTCCTCTTCAAGTAGCCCTAGGCACAGACTGTGGAAAAGCACTTTCATTGAGAGGGGTTGCCAAGCTTCTAAGAAATAACGAGTTTCCAAAATACCAGCCAATAGTTTTTCACCCAATCTTGATGATACTTGGTGGGAATGATCAGTACACAGATCCCACTTGGCTCACCAAATTTTCTTCTTCTAGGTTGAAGCGTTCGTCTACAGTAGCAGTTTTTATATTTAGGTTTCACTCTGTTCTCTCATATATAGATAGATGAATTTGGAACTCTAAATCCAACATGGTTTGTAGTAGCTCTTTGAAACTTGACAAAATAAAGAGTTCTGAGTTTTGTTTCTATGGTTTGTTTCCTCTTCAAGTAGCCCTAGGTGCAGACTCGGGAAAAGCACTTTCATTGAGAGGGGTTGCCAAGCTTCTAAGAAATAACGAGTTTCCGAAATATCAGCAAATATTTTTTCACCCAATCTTGATGATACTTGGTGGTAATGATCAGTACACAGATCCCATTTGGCTCACCAAATTTTGTTCTTCTAGGTTGAAGTTTTCGTCTACAGTAGCATTTTTTATATTCAGGTTCCACTCTGTTCTCTGATATATAGATAGATGAATTTGGAACTCTAAATCCAACATGGTTTGTAGTAGCTCTTTGAAACTTGACAAAATAAAGGAGTTCTGAGTTTTGTCTCTATGGTTTGTTTCCTCTTCAAGTAGCCCTAGGCACAGACTGTGGAAAACCACTTTCATTGAGAGGGGTTGCCAAGCTTCTAAGAAATAACGAGTTTCCGAAGTACCAGCAAATATTTTTTCACCCAATCTTGATGATGCTGGTTGCTAATGATCAGTACACAAATCCCACTTGGCTCACAAAATTGTGTTCTTCTAGGTTGAAGCGTTCGCCTACAGTAGAAGTTTTTATATTTAGGTTTCCCTCTGTTCTCTCCTATATAGATATATGAATTTGGAACTCTAAATCCAACATGGTTTGTAGTAGCTCTTTGAAACTTGACAAAATAAAGGAGTTCTCAGTTTTGTCTCTATGGTTTGTTTCCTCTTCAAGTATCCCTACGCAAGGACTCTGGAAAAGCACTTTCATTGAGAGGGGTTGTCAAGCTTTTAAGAAATAACGAGTTTCCAAAATACCAGCAAATATTTTTTCACCCAATCTTGATGATACTTGGTGGTAATGATCAGTACACAGATCCCACTTGGCTCACCAAATTTTCTTCTTCTAGGTTGAAGCGTTCGTCTACAATAGCAGTTTTTATATTTAGGTTTCACTCTGTTCTCTCATATATAGATAGATGAATTTGGAACTCTAAATACAACATGGATTGTAGTAGCTCTTTGAAACTTGACAAAATAACGGAGTTCTCAGTTTTGTCTCTATGGTTTGTTTCATCTTCAAGTAGCACTAGGCACACACTGTGGAAAAGCACTTTCATTGAGAGGGGTTGCCAAGCTTCTAAGAAATATCGAGTATCTGAAATACCAGCAAATATTTTTTCACCCAATCTTGATGATACTTGTTGCTAATGATCAGTACACAAATCCCACTTGGCTCACCAAACTTTGTTCTTCTAGGTTGAAGCGTTCGTCTACAGTAGCAGTTTTTATATTTAGGTTTCACTCTGTTCTCTCATATATAGATAGATGAATTTGGAACTCTAAATCCAACATGGTTTGTAGTAGCTCTTTGAAACTTGACAAAATAAATGAGTTCTGAGTTTTGTCTCTATGGTTTGTTTCCTCTTCAAGAGGCCTAGGCACAGACTGTGGAAAAGATCTTTAATCGAGAAGGGTTGCCAAGATTCTAGAAATAAGGAGTTTCCGAAATACCAGCAAATATTTTTTCACCCAATCTTGATGATACATGTTGCTAAAGATCAGTACACAGATCCCACTTGGCTCCACCAATTTTGTTCTTCTAGGTTGAAGCGTTCGTCTACAGTAGCAGTTTTTATATTTAGGTTTCACTCTGTTTTCTCATATATAGATAGATGAATTTGGAACTCTAAATTCAACATGGTTTGTAGTAGCTCTATGAAACTTGACAAAATAAAGGAGTTCTGAGATTTGTCTCTATGGTTTGTTTCCTCTTCAAATAGCCCTAGGCACAGACTGTGGAAAACCACTTTCATTGAGAGGTGTTGCCAAGCTTCTAAGAATTAACGAGTTTCCGAAATACCAGCAATTATTTTTTCACCCAATCTTGATGATACTTGGTGGGAATGATCAGTACACAGATCCCACTTGGCTCACCAAATTTTGTTCTTCTAGTTTGAAGCGTTCGTCTACAGTAGTCGTTTTTATATTTAGGTTTCACTCTGTTCTCTCATATATAGATAGATAAATTTGGAACTCTAATCCAACATGGTTTGTAGTAGCTCTTTGAAACTTGACAAAAAAAAGGAGTTCTCAGTTTTGTCTCTATGGTTTGTGTCCTCATCAAGTAGCCCTAGGCGCAGACTCCGGAAAAGCGCTTTCATTGAGAGGGGTTGCCAAGCTTCTAAGAAATAACGAGTTTCCGAAGTACCAGCAAATATTTTATCACCCAATCTTGATGATACTTGTTGCTAATGATCAGTACACAGATCCCACTTGGCTCACCAAATTTTGTTCTTCTAGGTTGAAGCGTTCGTCTACAGTAGCAGTTTTTATATTTAGGTTTCCCTCTGTTCTCTCCTGTATAGATAGATGAATTTGAACTCTAAATACAACATGGTTTGTAGTACCTCTTTGAAACTTGACAAAATAAAGGACTTCTCAGTTTTGTCTCTATGGATTGTTTCCTATTCAATTAGCACTAGGCACACACTGTGGAAAAGCACTTTCATTGAGAGGGGTTGCCAAGCTTCTAAGAAATAACGAGTTTCTGAAATACCAGCAAATATTTTTTCACCCAATCTTGATGATACTTGTTGCTAATGATCAGTACACAAATCCCACTTGGCTCACCAAATTGTGTTCTGCTAGGTTGAAGCGTTCGCCTACAGTAGCAGTTTTTATATTTAGGTTTCACTCTGTTCTCTCATACATAGATAGATGAATTTGGAACTCTAAATCCAACATGGTTTGTAGTAGCTCTTTGAAACTTGACAAAATAAAGAGTTCTGAGTTTTGTTTTTATGGTTTGTTTCCTCTTAAAGTAGCCCTAGGCACAGACTGTGGAAAAGCACTTTCATTGAGAGGGGTTGCCAAGCTTCTAAGAAATAACGAGTTTCCAAAATATCAGCAAATATTTTTTCACCCAATCTTGATGATACTTGGTGGTAATGATCAGTACACAGATCCCATTTGGCTCACCAAATTTTGTTCTTCTAGGTTGAAGCGTTCGTCTACAGTAGCATTTTTTATATTCAGGTTCCACTCTGTTCTCTCATATATAGATAGATGAATTTGGAACTCTAAATCCAACATGGTTTGTAGTAGCTCTTTGAAACTTGACAAAATAAAGGAGTTCTGAGTTTTGTCTCTATGGTTTGTTTCCTCTTCAAGTAGCCGTAGGCGCAGACTCGGGAAAAGCACTTTCATTGAGAAGGGTTGCCAAGCTTCTAAGAAATAACGAGTTTCCGAAGTACCAGCAAATATTTTTTCACCCAAACTTGATGATACTGGTTGCTAATGATCAGTACACAAATCCCACTTGGCTCACCAAATTGTGTTCTTCTAGGTTGAAGCGTTCGCCTACAGTAGAAGTTTTTATATTTAGGTTTCCCTCTGTTCTCTCCTATATAGATATATGAATTTGGAACTCTAAATCCGACATCGTTTGTAGTAGCTCTTTGAAACTTGACAAAATAAAGGAGTTCTGAGTTTTGTCTCTATGGTTTGTTTCCTCTTCAAGTATCCCTACGCACAGACTGTGGAAAAGCACTTTCATTGAGAGGGGTTGTCAAGCTTTTAAGAAATAACGAGTTTCCAAAATACCAGCAAATATTTTTTCACCCAATCTTGATGATACTTGGTGGTAATGATCAGTACACAGATCCCACTTGGCTCACCAAATTTTCTTCTTCTAGGTTGAAGCGTTCGTCTACAGTAGCAGTTTTTATATTTAGGTTTCACTCTGTTCTCTCATATATAGATAGATGAATTTGGAACTCTAAATACAACATGGATTGTAGTAGCTCTTTGAAACTTGACAAAATAACGGAGTTCTCAGTTTTGTCTCTATGGTTTGTTTCCTCTTCAAGTAGCACTAGGCACACACTGTGGAAAAGCACTTTCATTGAGAGGGGTTGCAAAGCTTCTAAGAAATATCGAGTTTCTGAAATACCAGCAAATATTTTTTCACCCAATCTTGATGATACTTGTTGCTAATGATCAGTACACAAATCCCACTTGGCTCACCAAATTTTGTTCTTCTAGGTTGAAGGGTTCGTCTACAGTAGCAGTTTTTATATTTAGGTTTCTCTCTGTTCTCTCATATATAGATAGATGAATTTGGAACTCTAAATCCAACATGGTTTGTAGTAGCTCTTTGAAACTTGACAAAATAAAGAGTTCTGAGTTTTGTTTCTATGGTTTGTTTCCTCTTCATGTAGCCCTAGGCACAGACTGTGGAAAACCACTTTCATTGAGATGGGTGGAGAAGCTTCTAAGAAATGACGAGTTTCCGAAATATCAGCAAATATTTTTTCACCCAATCTTGATGATACTTGGTGGTAATGATCAGTACACAGTATCCACTTGGCTCACCAAATTTTGTTCTTCTAGGTTGAAGAGTTCGTCTACAGTAGCCGTTTTTATATTTAGGTTTCACTCTGTTCTCTCATATATAGATAGATGAATTTGGAACTCTAAATCCAACATGGTTTGTAGTAGCTCTTTGAAACTTGACAAAATAAAGGAGTTCTGAGTTTTGTCTCTATGGTTTGTTTCCTCTTCAAGAGGCCTAGGCACAGACTGTGGAAAAGAATTTCATTTAGGGGGGTTGCCAAGCTTCTAAGAAATAACGAGTTTCCGAAGTACCAGCAAATATTTTTTCACCCAATCTTGATGATACTTGGTGGTAATGATCAGTACACAAATCCCAATTGGCTCACCAAATTTTGTTCTTCTAGGTTGAAGCGTTCGTCTACAGTAGCAGTTTTTATATTTAGGTTTCTCTCTGTTCTCTCCTATATAGATAGATGAATTTGGAACTCTAAATCCAACATGTATTTTAGTAGCTCTTTGAAACTTGACAAAATAAAGGAGTTCTGAGTTTTGTCTCTATGGTTTGTTTCCTCTTCAAGAGGCCTAGGCACAGACTGTGGAAAAGAACTTTAATTGAGAAGGGTTTCCAAGCTTGTAAGAAATAACGAGTTTCCGAAATACCAGCAAATATTTTTTCACCCAATCTTGATGATACATGTTGCTAATGATCAGTAAACAGATCCCACTTGGCTCACCAAATTTTGTTCTTCTAGGTTGAAGCGTTCGTCTACAGTAGCAGTTTTTATATTTAGGTTTCACTCCGTTCTCTCATATATAGATAGATGAATTTGGAACTCTAAATCCAACATGGTTTGTAGTAGCTCTTTGAAACTTGACAAAATAAAGGAGTTCTGAGTTTTGTCTCTATGGTTTGTTTCCTCTTCAAGTAGCCCTAGGCGCAGACTCTGGAAAATAACTTTCATTGAGAGGGGTTGCCAAGCTTCTAAGAAATAACAAGTTTCCGAAGTACCAGCAAATATTTTTTCACCCAATATTGATGATACTGGTTGCTAATGATCAGTACACAAATCCCACTTGGCTCACCAAATTGTGTTCTTCTAGGTTGAAGCGTTCGCCTACAGTAGAAGTTTTTATATTTAGGTTTCCCTCTGTTCTCTCCTATATAGATATATAAATTTGGATCTCTAAATCCAAAATGGTTTGTAGTACCTCTTTGAAACTTGACAAAATAAAGGAGTTCTCAGTTTTGTCTCTATGGTTTGTTTCCTCTTCAAGTATCCCTAGGCACACACTGTGGAAAAGCACTTTCATTGAGAGGGGTTGCCAAGCTTCTAAGAAATAACGAGTTTCCGAAGTACCAGCAAATATTTTTTCACCCAATCTTGATGATACTTGTTGCTAATGATCAGTACACAAATCCCACTTGGCTCACCAAATTTTGTTCTTCTAGGTTGAAGCGTTCGTCTACAGTAGCAGTTTTTATATTTAGGATTCCCTCTGTTCTCTCCTATATACATAGATGAATTTGGAACTCTAAATCCAACATGGTTTGTAGTAGCTCTTTGAAAGTTGACAAAATAAAGGAGTTCTGAGTTTTGTCTCTATGGTTTGTTTCCTCTTCAAGTAGCCCTAGGCGCAGACTCGGGAAAAGCACTTTCATTGAGAGGGGTTGCCAAGCTTCTAAGAAATAATGAGTTTCCGAAGTACCAGCAAATATTTTTTCACCCAATATTGATGATACTGGTTGCTAATGATCAGTACACAAATCCCACTTGGCTCCCCAAATTGTGTTCTTCTAGGTTGAAGCGTTGGCCTACAGTAGAAGTTTTTATATTTAGGTTTCCCTGTGTTCTCTCATATATAGATATATGAATTTGGAACTCTAAATCCAACATGGTTTGTAGTAGCTCTTTGAAACTTGACAAAATAAAGGAGTTCTGAGTTTTGTCTCTATGGTTTGTTTCCTCTTCAAGTAGCCCTAGGAACAGACTGTGGAAAAGCACTTTCATTGAGAGAGTTTGCCAAGCTTCTAAGAAATTACAAGTTTCCGAAATACCAGCAAATATTTTTTCACCCAATCTTGATGATACTTGTTGGTAATGATCAGTACACAAATCCCACTTGGCTCACCAAATATTGTTCTTCTAGGTTGAAGCGTTTGTCTACAGTAGCAGTTTTTATATTTAGGTTTCTCTCTGTTCTCTCCTATATACATAGATGAATTTGGAACTCTAAATCCAACATGGATTGTAGTAGCTCTTTGAAACTTGACAAAATAAAGGAGTTCTCAGTTTTGTCTCTATGGTTTGTTTCCTCTTCAAGTAGCCCTAGGCACAGACTGTGTAAAAGCACTTTCATTGAGAGGGGTTGCCAAGCTTCTAAGAAATAACGAGTTTCCGAAATACCAGCAAATATTTTTTCACCCAATCTTGATGATACTTGGTGGTAATGATCAGTACACAGATCCCACTTGGCTCACCAAATTTTGTTCTTCTAGGTTGAAGCGTTCATCTACAGTAGCAGTTTTTATATTTAGGTTTCTCTCTGTTCTCTCCTATATAGATAGATGAATTTGGAACTCTAAATCCAACATGGATTGTAGTAGCACTTTGAAACCTGACAAAATAAATAGGTTCTCAGTTTTGTCTCTATGGTTTGTTTCCTCTTCAAGTAGACCTAGGCACAGACTGTGGAAGCACTTTCATTGAGATGGGTTGCCAAGCTTCTAAGAAATAACGTGTTTCCAAAATACCAGCAAATATTTTTTCACCCAATCTTGATGATACTTGGTGGTAATGATCAGTACACAAATCCCACTTGGCTCACCAAATTTTGTTCTTCTAGGTTGAAGCGTTCGTCTACAGTAGCAGTTTTTATATTTAGGTTTCTCTCTGTTCTCTCCTATATAGATAGATGAATTTGAAACTTTAAATCCAACATGTATTGTAGTAGCTCTTTGAAACTTGACAAAATAAAGGAGTTCTCAGTTTTGTCTCTATGGTTTGTTTCCTCTTCAAGTATCCCTAGGCACAGACTGTGGAAAAGCACTTTCATTGAGAGGGGTTGCCAAGCTTCTAAGAAATAATGATTTTCCGAAATATCAGCAAATATTTTTTCACCCAATCTTGATGATACTTGGTGCGAATGATCAGTACACAGATCCCACTTGGCTCACCAAATTTTGTTCTTCTAGGTTGAAGCGTTCGTCTACAGTAGCAGTTTTTATATTTAGGTTTCACTCTGTTCTCTCATATATAGATAGATGAATTTGGAACTCTAAATCCAACATGGTTTGTAGTAGCTCTTTGAAACTTGACAAAATAAAGAGTTCTGAGTTTTGTTTCTATGTTTTGTTTCCTCTTCATGTAGCCCTAGGCACAGACTGTGGAAAACCACTTTCATTGAGAGGGGTTGCCAAGCTTCTAAGAAATAATGATTTTCCGAAATATCAGCAAATATTTTTTCACCCAATCTTGATGATACTTGGTGGTAATGATCAGTACACAGTACCCACTTGGCTCACCAAATTTTGTTCTTCTAGGTTGAAGCGTTCGTCTACAGTAGCCGTTTTTATATTTAGGTTTCACTCTGTTCTCTCATATATAGATAGATGAATTTGGAACTCTAAATCCAACATGGTTTGTAGTAGCTCTTTGAAACTTGACAAAATAAAGGAGTTCTCAGTTTTGTCTCTATGGATTGTTTCCTCTTCAATTAGCACTAGGCACCCACTGTGGAAAAGCAATTTCATTGAGAGGGGTTGCCAAGCTTCTAAGAAATAACGAGTTTCTGAAATACCAGCAAATATTTTTTCACCCAATCTTGATCATACTTGTTGCTAATGATCAGTACACAAATCCCACTTGGCTCACCAAATTGTGTTCTGCTAGGTTGAAGCGTTCGCCTATAGTAGCAGTTTTTATATTTAGGTTTCCTTCTGTTCTCTCCTATATAGGTATATGAATTTGGAACTATAAATCCAACATGGTTTGTAGTAGCTCTTTGAAACTTGACAAAATAAAGGAGTTCTCAGTTTTGTATCTATGGTTTGTTTCCTCTTCAAGTAGCCCTAGGCACAGACTGTGGAAAAGCACTTTCATTGAGAGAGTTTGCCAAGCTTCTAAGAAATTACAAGTTTCCGAAATACCAGCAAATATTTTTTCTACCAATCTTGATGATACTTGGTGGTAATGATCAGTACACAAATCCCAATTGGCTCACCAAATTTTGTTCTTCTAGGTTGAAGCGTTCGTCTACAGTAGCAGTTTTTATATTTAGGTTTCCCTCTGTTCTCTCCTATATAGATAGATGAATTTGGAACTCTAAATCCAACATGGTTTGTAGTAGCTCTTTGAAACTTGAAAAAATAAAGGAGTTCTGAGATTTGTCTCTATGGTTTGTTTCCTCTTCAAGTAGCCCTAGGCACAGACTGTGGAAAACCACTTACATTGAGAGGTGTTGCCAAGCTTCTAAGAAATAACGAGTTTCCGAAATACCAGCAAATATATTTTCACGCAATCTTGATGATACTTGGTGGTAATGATCAGTACACAGATCCCACTTGGCTCACCAAATTCTGTTCTTCTAGGTTGAAGCGTTCGTCTACAGTAGTCGTTTTTATATTTAGGTTTCACTCTATTCTCTCATATATAGATAGATGAATTTGGAACTCTAAATCCAACATAGTTTGTAGTAGCTCTTTGAAACTTGACAAAATAAAAGAGTTCTGAGTTTTGTCTCTATGGTTTGTTTCCTCTTCAAGTAGCCTTAGGCGCAGACTCTGGAAAAGCACTTTCATTGAGAGGGGTTGCCAAGCTTCTAAGAAATAACGAGTTTCCGAAATACCAGCAAATATTTTTTCACCCAATCTTGATGATACTGGTTGCTAATGATCAGTACACAAATCCCACTTGGCTCACCAAATTGTGTTCTTCTAGGTTGAAGCATTCGCCTACAGTAGAAGTTTTTATATTTAGGTTTCCCTCTGTTCTCTCCTATATAGATATATGAATTTGGAACTCTAAATCCAAAATGGTTTGTAGTAGCTCTTTGAAACTTGACAAAATAAAGGAGTTCTCAGTTTTGTCTCTATGGTTTGTTTCATCTTAAAGTAGCCCTAGGCACAGACTTTGAAAAGCACTTTCATTGAGAGAGTTTGCCAAGCTTCTAAGAAATTACAAGTTTCCGAAATACCAGCAAATATTTTTTCACCCAATCTTGATGATACTTGGTGGTAATGATCAGTACACAGATCCCACTTGGCTCACCAAATTTTGTTCTTCTAGGTTGAAGCGTTCTTCTACAGTAGCAGTTTTTATATTTAGGTTTCTCTCTGTTCTCTCCTATATAGATAGATGAGTTTGGAACTCTAAATCCAACATGGATTGTAGTAGCTCTTTGAAACTTGACAAAATAAAGGAGTTCTCAGTTTTGTCTCTATGGTTTGTTTCCTCTTCAAGTAGCCCTAGGCACAGACTGTGGAAGCACTTTCATTGAGATGGGTTGCCAAGCTTCTAAGAAATAACGTGTTTCCCAAATACCAGCAAATATTTTTTTCACCCAATGTTGATGATACTTGGTGGTAATGATCAGTACACAAATCCCACTTGGCTCACCAAATTTTGTTCTTCTAGGTTGAAGCGTTCTTCTACAGTAGCAGTTTTTATATTTAGGTTTCTCTCTGTTCTCTCCTATATAGATAGATGAATTTGGAACTTTAAATCTAACATGGATTGTAGTAGCTCTTTGAAACTTGACAAAATAAAGGAGTTCTCAGTTTTGTCTCTATGATTTGTTTCCTCTTCAAGTAGCCCTAGGTACAGACTGTGGAAAAGCACTTTCATTGAGATGGGTTGCCAAGCTTCTAAGAAATAACGAGTATCCGAAATACCAGCAAATATTTTTTTCACCCAATCTTGATGATACTTGGTGAAAATGATCAGTAAACAGTTCCCAATTGGCTCACCAAATTTTGTTCTTCTAGGTTGAAGCGTTCGTCTACAGTAGAAGTTTTTATATTTAGGTTTCACTCTGTTCTCTCATATATAGATAGATGAATTTGGAACTCTAAATCCAACATGGTTTGTAGTAGCTCTTTGAAACTTGACGAAATAAAGGAGTTCTGAGTTTTGTCTCTATGGTTTGTTTCCTCTTCAAGTAGCCCTAGGCGCAGAATCTGGAAAAGCAATTTCATTGAGAGGGGTTGCCAAGCTTCTAAGAAATAACTAGTTTCCGAAGTACCAGCAAATATTTTTTCACCCAATCTTGATGATACTTGTTGCTAATGATCAGTACACAAATCCCACTTGGCTCACCAAATTGTGTTCTTCTAGGTTGAAGCGTTCGTCTACAGTAGCAGTTTTTATATTTAGGTTTCCCTCTGTTCTCTCCTGTATAGATAGATGAATTTGGAACTCTAAATCCAACATGGTTTGTAGTAGGTCTTTGAAACTTGACAAAATAAAGGAGTTCTCAGTTTTGTCTCTATGGATTGTTTCCTATTCAATTAGCACTAGGCACACACTGTGGAAAAGCACTTTCTTTGAGAGGGGTTGCCAATCTTCTAAGAAATAACGAGTTTCTGAAATACCAGCAAATATTTTTTCACCCAATCTTGATGATCCATGTTGCTAATGATCAGTACAAAAATCCCACTTGGCTCACCAAATTTTGTTCTTCTAGGTTGAAGCGTTCGTCTACAGTAGCCGTTTTTATATTTAGGTTTCACTCTGTTCTCTCATATTTAGATAGATGAATTTGGAACTCTAAATCCAACATTGTTTCTAGTAGCTCTTTGAAACTTGACAAAATAAAGGAGTTCTGAGATTTGCCTCTATGGTTTGTTTCCACTTCAAGTAGCCCTAGGCACAGACTGTGGAAAACCACTTTCATTGAGAGGTGTTGCCAAGCTTCTAAGAAACAACGAGTTTCCGAAATACCAGCAAGTATTTTTTCACCCAATCTTGATGATACTTGGTGGTAATGATCAGTACACAAATCCCAATTGGCTCACCAAATTTTGTTCTTCTAGGTTGAAACCTTCGTCTACAGTAGCAGTTTTTATACTTAGGTTTCTCTCTGTTCTTTCCTATATAGATAGATGAATTTGGAACTATAAATCCAACATGGATTGTAGTAGCTCTTTGAAACTTGACAAAATAAAGGAGTCCTGAGTTTTGTCTCTATGGTTTGTTTCCTCTTCAAGAGGCCTAGGCACAGACTGTGGAAAAGCACTTTAATTGAAGGGGTTGCCAAGCTTCTAAGAAATAACGAGTTTCCGAAATACCAGCAAATATTTTTTCACCCAATCTTGATGATCCATGATGCTAATGATCAGTACACAGATCCCACTTGGCTCACCAAATTTTGTTCTTCTAGGTTGAAGCTTTCGTCTACAGTAGCAGTTTTTATATTTAGGTTTCTCTCTGTTCTCTCCTATATAGATAGATGAATTTGGAACACTAAATCCAACATGGATTGCAATAGCTCTTTGAAACTTGACAAAATAAAGGAGTTCTCAGTTTTGTCTCTATGGTTTGTTTCCTCTTCAAGTATCCCTATGCACAGACTGTGGAAAAGCACTTTCATTGAGAGGGGTTGCCAAGCTTCTAAGAAATAACTAGTTTCCGAAATACCAGCAAATATTTTTTCACCCAATCTTGATGATACTTGGTGGTAATGATCAGTACACAGATCCCACTTGGCTCACCAAATTTTGTTCTTCTAGGTTGAAGCGTTCGTCTACAGTAGCAGTTTTTATATTTACGTTTCCTTCTGTTCTCTCATATATAGATAGATGAATTTGGAACTCTAAATCCAACATGGTTTGTAGTAGCTCTTTGAAACTTGACAAAATAAAGGAGTTCTGTGTTTTGTCTCTATGGTTTGTTTCCTCTTCAAGAGGCCTAGGCAAAGACTGTGGAAAAGAACTTTAATTGAGAAGGGTTGCCAAGCTTCTAAGAAATAACGAGTTTCCGAAATACCAGCAAATATTTTTTCACCCAATCTTGATGATACATGTTGCTAATGATCAGTACACAGATCCCACTTGGCTCTCCAAATTTTGTTCTTCTAGGTTGAAGCGTTCTTCTACAGTAGCAGTTTTTTTATTTAGGTTTCACTCTGTTCTCTCATATATAGATAGATGAATTTGGAACTCTAAATCCAACAAGGTTGTAGTAGCTCTTTTAAACTTGACAAAAGAAAGGAGTTCTGAGATTTGTCTCTATGGTTTGTTTCCTCTTCAAGTAGCCCTAGGCACAGACTGTGGAAAAGCACTTTCATTGAGAGGTGTTGCCAAGCTTCTAAGAAATAACGAGTTTCCGAAATACCAGCAAATATTTTTTCACCCAATCTTGATGATACTTGGTGGTAATGATCAGTACACAGATCCCACTTGGCTCACCAAATTTTGTTCTTCTAGGTTGAAGCGTTAGTTTACAGTAGTCGTTTTTATATTTAGGTTTCACTCTGTTCTCTCATATATAGATAGATGAATTTGGACTCTAAATCCAACATGGTTTGTAGTAGCTCTTTGAAACTTGACAAAATAAAGGAGTTCTGAGTTTTGTCTCTATGGTTTGTTTCCTCTTCAAGTAGCCCTAGGCGCAGACTCGGGAAAAGCACTTTCATTGAGAGGGGTTGCCAAGCTTCTAAGAAATAACGAGTTTCCGAAGTACCAGCAAATATTTTTTCACCCAATCTTGATGATACTGGTGGTTAATGATCAGTACACAAATCCCACTTGGCTCACCAAATTGTGTTCTTCTAGGTTGAAGCGTTCGCCTACAGTAGAAGTTTTTATATTTAGGTTTCCCTCTGTTCTCTCCTATATAGATATATGAATTTGGAACTCTAAATCCAACATGGTTTGTAGTAGCTCTTTGAAACTTGACAAAATAAAGGAGTTCTCAGTTTTGTCTCTATGGTTTGTTTCCTCTTCAAGTATCCCTAGGCACAGACTGTGGAAAAGCACTTTCATTGAGAGAGTTTGCCAAGCTTCTAAGAAATTACAAGTTTCCGAAATAACAGCAAATATTTTTTCACCCAATCTTGATGATACTTGGTGGTAATGATCAGTACACAGATCCCACTTGGATCACCAAATTTTGTTCTTCTAGGTTGAAGCGTTCGTCTACAGTAGCCGTTTTTATATTTAGGTTTCACTCTGTTCTCTCATATATAGATAGATGAATTTGGAACTCTAAATCCAACATGGTTTGTAGTAGCTCTTTGAAACTTGACAAAATAAAGAGTTCTGAGTTTTGTCTCTATGGTTTGTTTCCCCTTCAAGTAGCCCTATGCACAGACTGTGGAAAACCACTTTCATTTAGAGGGGTTGCCAATCTTCTAAGAAATAACGAGTTTCCGAAATATCAGCAAATATTTTTTCACCCAATCTTGATGATACTTGGTGGTAATGATCAGTACACAGTACCCACTTGGCTCACCAAATTTTGTTCTTCTAGGTTGAAGCGTTCGTCTACAGTAGCCGTTTTTATATTTAGGTTTCACTCTGTTCTCTCATATGTAGATAGATTAATTTGGAACTCTAAATCCAACATGGTTTGTAGTAGCTCTTAGAAACTTGACAAAATAAAGGAGTTCTCAGTTTTGTCTCTATGGTTTGTTTCCTCTTCAAATAGCCCTAGGCACAGACTGTGGAAAAGCAATTTCATTGAGAGGGGTTGCCAAGCTTCTAAGAAATAACGAGTTTCCAAAATACCAGCAAATATTTTTTTCACCCAATGTTGATGATACTTGGTGGTAATGATCAGTACACAAATCCCACTTGGCTCACCAAATTTTGGTCTTCTAGGTTGAAGCGTTCTTCTACAGTAGCAGTTTTTATATTTAGGTTTATCTCTGTTCTCTCCTATATAGATAGATGAATTTGGAACTTTAAATCTAACATGGATTGTAGTAGCTCTTTGAAACTTGACAAAATAAAGGAGTTCTCAGTTTTGTCTCTATGATTTGTTTCCTCTTCAAGTAGCCCTAGGCACAGACTGTGGAAAAGCACTTTCATTGAGATGGGTTGCCAAGCTTCTAAGAAATAACGAGTTTCCGAAATACCAGCAAATATTTTTTTCACCCAATCTTGATGATACTTGGTGGTAATGATGAGTACACAGATCCCACTTGGCTCACCAAATTTTGTTCTTCTAGGTTGAAGCGTTCGTCTACAGTAGTCGTTTTTATATTTAGGTTTCACTCTGTTCTCTCATATATTGATAGATGAATTTGGAACTCTAAATCCAACATGGTTTGTAGTAGCTCTTTGAAACTTGACAAAATAAAGGAGTTCTGAGTTTTTTTCTCTATGGTTTGTTTCCTCTTCAAGTAGCCCTAGGCGCAGACTCTGGAAAAGCACTTTCATTGAGAGGGGTTGAGAAGCTTCTAAGAAATAACGAGTTTCCGAAGTACCAGCAAATATTTTTTCACCCAATCTTGATGATACTGGTTGCTAATGATCAGTACACAAATCCCAATTGGCTCACCAAATTGTGTTCTTCTATGTTGAAGCGTTCGCCTACAGTAGAAGTTTTTATATTTAGGTTTCCCTAAGTTCTCTCCTATATAGATATATGAATTTGTAACTCTAAATCCAACATGGTTTGTAGTAGCTCTTTGAAAGTTGACAAAATAAAAAAGTTCTCTGTTTTGTCTCTATGGTTTGTTTCCTCTTCAAGTAGCCCTAGGCACAGACTGTGGAAAAGCACTTTCATTGAGAGAGTTTGCCAAGCTTCTAAGAAATTACAAGTTTCCGAAATACCAGCAAATATTTTTTCACAAAATCTTGATGATACTTGGTGGTGATGATCAGTACACAGATCCCACTTGGCTCACCAAATTTTGTTCGTCTAGGTTGAAGCGTTCGTCTACAGTAGCAGTTTTTATATTTAGGTTTCTCTCTGTTCTCTCCTATATAGATAGATGAATTTGGAACTCTAAATCCAACATGGATTGTAGTAGCTCTTTGAAACTTGACAAAATAAAGGAGTTCTCAGTTTTGTCTCTATGGTTTGTTTCCTCTTCAAGTAGCCCTAGGCACAGACTGTGGAAAAGCACTTTTATTGATAGGGGTTGCCAAGCTTTTAAGAAATAACGAGTTTTCGAAATAGCAGCAAATATTTTTTCACCCAATCTTGATGATACTTGGTGGTAATGATCAGTACACAAATCCCACTTGGCTCACCAAATTTTGTTCGTCTAGGTTGAAGCGTTCGTCTACAGTAGCAGTTTTTATATTTAGGTTTCTCTCTGTTCTCTCCTATATAGATAGATGAATTTGGAACTTTAAATCCAACATGGATTGTAGTAGCTCTTTGAAACTTGACAAAATAAAGGAGTTCTCAGTTTTCTCTCTATGGTTTGTTTCCTTTCAAGTAACCCTAGGCACAGACTGTGGAAAACCACTTTCATTCAGAGGGGTTGCCAAGCTTCTAAGAAATAACGAGTTTCCGAAATACCAGCAAATATTTTTTCACCCAATCTTGATGATACTTGGTGGTAATGATCAGTACACAGATCCCACTTGGCTCACCAAATTTTGTTCTTCTAGGTTGAAGCGTTCGTCTACAGTAGCAGTTTTTATATTTAGGTTTCACTCTGTTCTCTCATATATAGATAGATGAATTTTTAACTCTAAATCCAACATGGTTTGTAGTAGCTCTTTGAAACTTGACAAAATAAAGGAGTTCTGAGTTTTGTCTCTATGGTTTGTTTCCTCTTCAAGTAGCCCTAGGCGCAGACTGTGGAAAAGCACTTTCATTGAGAGGGGTTGCCCAGCTTCTAAGAAATAACGAGTTTCCGAAGTACCAGCAAATATTTTTTCACCCAATCTTGATGATACTGGTTGCTAATGATCAGTACACAAATCCCACTTGGCTCACCAAATTGTGTTCTTCTAGGTGGAAGCGTTCGCCTACAGTAGAAGTTTTTATATTTAGGTTTCCCTAAGTTCTCCCCTATATAGATATATGAATTTGTAACTCTAAATCCAACATGGTTTGTAGTAGCTCTTTGAAAGTTGACAAAATAAAGGAGTTCTCTGTTTTGTCTCTATGGTTTGTTTCCTCTTCAAGTAGCCCTAGGCACAGACTGTGGAAAAGCACTTTCATTGAGAGAGTTTGCCAAGCTTCTAAGAAATTACAAGTTTCCGAAATACCAGCAAATATTTTTTCACCCAATCTTGATGATACTTGGTGGTAATGATCAGTACACAGATCCCACTTGGCTCACCAAATTTTGTTCTTCTAGGTTGAAGCGTTCGTCTACAGTAGCAGTATTTATATTTAGGTTTCTCTTTGTTCTCTCCTATATAGATAGATGAATTTGGAACTCTAAATCCAACATGGATTGTAGTAGTTCTTTGAAACTTGAAGAAATAAAGGAGTTCTCAGTTTTGTCTCTATGGTTTGTTTCCTCTTCAAGTAGCCCTAGGCACAGACTGTGGAAGCACTTTCATTGAGATGGGTTGCCAAGCTACTAAGAAATAACGAGTTTCCATAATACCAGCAAATATTTTTTCACCCAATCTTGGTCATACTTGGTGGTAATGATCAGTACACAAATCCCACTTGGCTCACCAAATTTTGTTCGTCTAGGTTGAAGCGTTCGTCTACAGTAGCAGTTTTTATATTTAGGTTTCTCTCTGTTCTATCCTATATAGATAGATGAATTTGGAACTTTAAATCCAACATGGATTGTAGTAGCTCTTTGAAACTTGACAAAATAAAGGAGTTCTCAGTTTTTTCTCTATGGTTTGTTTCCTCTTCAAGTAGCCCTAGGCATAGACTGTGGAAAACCACTTTCATTGAGAGGCGTTTCCAAGCTTCTAAGAAATAACGAGTTTCTGAAATACCAGCAAATATTTTTTCACCCAAACTTGATGATACTTGGTGGTAATGATCAGTACACAGATCCCACTTGGCTCACCAAATTTTGTTCTTCTAGGTTGAAGCATTCGTCTACAGTAGTCGTTTTTATATTTAGGTTTCACTCTGTCCTCTCATATATTGATAGATGAATTTGGAACTCTAAATCCAACATGGTTTGTAGTAGCTCTTTGAAACTTGACAAAATAAAGGAGTTCTGAGTTTTGTCTCTATGGTTTGTTTCCTCTTCAAGTAGCCCTAGGCGCAGACTGTGGAAAAGCACTTTCATTGAGAGGGGTTGCCAAGCTTCTAAGAAATAATGAGTTTCCGAAGTACCAGCACATATTTTTTCACCCAATCTTGATGATACTTGTTGCTAATGATCAGTACACAAATGCCACTTGGCTCACCAAATTTTGTTCTTCTAGGTTGAAGCGTTCGTCTACAGTAGCAGTTTTTATATTTAGGTATCTCTCTGTTCTCTCCTATATAGATAGATGAATTTGGAACTCTAAATCCAACATGGATTGTAGTAGCTCTTTGAAACTTGACAAAATAAAGGAGTTCTCAGTTTTGTCTCTATGGTTTCTTTCCTCTTCAAGTAGCCCTAGGCACAGACTGTGGAAAAGCACTTTCATTGAGAAGGGTTGCCAAGCTTTTAAGAAATAACGAGTTTTCGAAATAGCAGCAAATATTTTTTCACCCAATCTTGATGATACTTGGTGGTAATGATCTGTACACAGATCCCACTTGGCTCACCAAATTTTGTTCTTCTAGGTTGAAGCGTTCGCCTACAGTAGAAGTTTTTATATTTAGGTTTAGCTCTGTTCTCTCCTATATAGATACATGAATTTGGAACTCTAAATCCAACATGGTTTGTAGTAGCTCTTTGAAACTTGACAAAATAAAGGAGTTCTCAGTTTTGTCTCTATGGTTTGTTTCCTCTTCAAATAGCCCTAGGCACAGACTGTGGAAAAGCAATTTCATTGTGAGGGGTTACCAAGCTTCTAAGAAATAACGAGTTTCCATAATACCAGCAAATATTTTTTCACCCAATCTTGATGATACTTGGTGGTAATGATCAGTACACAAATCCCACTTGGCTCACCAAATTTTGTTCGTCTAGGTTGAAGCGTTCGTCTACAGTAGCAGTTTTTATATTTAGGTTTCTCTCTGTTCTCTCCTATATACATTGATGAATTTGGAACTTTAAATCCAACATGGATTGTAGTAGCTCTTTGAAACTTGACAAAATAAAGGAGTTCTCAGTTTTGTCTCTATGGTTTGTTTCCTCTTCAAGTAGCCCTAGGCACAGACTGTGGAAAACCACTTTCATTGAGAGGGGTTGCCAAGCTTCTAAGAAATAACGAGTTTCAGAAATACCAGCAAATATTTTTTCACCCAATCTTGATGATACTTGGTGGTAATGATCAGTACACAGATCCCACTTGGCTCACCAAATTTTGTTCTTCTAGGTTGAAGCGTTCGTCTACAGTAGCAGTTTTTATATTTAGGTTTCACTCTGTTCTCTCATATATAGATAGATGAATTTGGAACTCTAAATCCAACATGGTTTGTAGTAGCTCTTTGAAACTTGACAAAATAAAGGAGTTCTGAGTTTTGTCTCTATGGTTTGTTTCCTCTTCAAGTAGCCCTAGGCGCAGACTGTGGAAAAGCACTTTCATTGAGAGGGGTTGCCAAGCTTCTAAGAAATAATGAGTTTCCGAAGTACCAGCAAATATTTTTTCACCCAATCTTGATGATACTTGTTGCTAATGATCAGTACACAAATGCCACTTGGCTCACCACATTTTGTTCTTCTAGGTTGAAGCGTTCGTCTACAGTAGCAGTTTTTATATTTAGGTATCTCTCTGTTCTCTCCTATATAGATAGATGAATTTGGAACTCTAAATCCAACATGGTTAGTAGTAGCTCTTTGAAACTTGACAAAATAAAGGAGTTCTGAGTTTTGTCTCTATGGTTTGTTTCCTCTTCAAGTAGCCCTAGGCATAGACTGTGGAAAACCAATTTCATTGAGAGGCGTTGCCAAGCTTCTAAGAAATAACGAGTTTCTGAAATACCAGCAAATATTTTTTCACCCAAACTTGATGATACTTGGTGGTAATGATCAGTACACAAATCCCACTTGGCTCACCAAATTTTGTTCTTCTGGGTTGAAGCGTTCGTCTACAGTAGTCGTTTTTATATTTAGGTTTCACTCTGTTCTCTCATATATTGATAGATGAATTTGGAACTCTAAATCCAACATGGTTTGTAGTAGCTCTTTGAAACTTGACAAAATAAAGGAGTTCTGAGTTTTTTTCTCTATGGTTTGTTTCCTCTTCAAGTAGCCCTAGGCGCAGACTCTGGAAAAGCAGTTTCATTGAGAGGGGTTGCCAAGCTTCTAAGAAATAACCAGTTTCCGAAGTACCAGCAAATATTTTTTCACCCAATCTTGATGATACTGGTTGCTAATGATCAGTACACAAATCCCACTTGGCTCACCAAATTGTGTTCTTCTAGGTTGAAGCGTTTGCCTACAATAGAATTTTTTATATTTAGGTTTCCCTCTGTTCTCTCCTATATAGATATATGAATTTGTAACTCTAAATCGAACATGGTTTGTAGTAGCTCTTTGAAACTTGAATAAATAAAGGAGTTCTGAGTTTTGTCTCTATGGCTTGTTTCCTCTTCAAGTAGCCCTAGGCACAGACTGTTGAAAACTACTTTCATTGAGAGGTGTTGCAAATCTTCTAAGAAATAAAGAGTTTCCGATATACCAGCAAATATTTTTTCACCCAATCTTGATGATACTTGGAGGTAATGATCAGTACACAGATCCCACTTGGCTCACCAAATTTTGTTCTTCTAGGTTGAAGCGTTCGTCTACAGTAGCCGTTTATATATTTAGGTTTCACTGTTCTCTCATATATAGATAGATGAATTTGGAACTCTAAATCCAACATGGTTTGTAGTAGCTCTTTGAAACTTGAAAAAATAAAGGATTTCTCAGTTTTGTCTCTATGGATTGTTTCCTCTTCAATTAGCCCTAGGCACACACTGTGGAAAAGCACTTTCATTGAAAGGGGTTGCCAAGCTTCTAAGAAATAAGGAGTTTCCGAAATACCAGCAAATATTTTTTCACCCAATCTTGATGATACTTGTTGCTAATGATCAGTACACAAATCCCACTTGGCTCACCAAATTTTGTTCTTCTAGGTAGAAGCGTTCGTCTACAGTAGCAGTTTTTATATATAGGTTTCCCTCTGTTCTCTCCTATATAGATAGATGATTTTGGAACTCTATTTCCAACATGGTTTGTAGTAGCTCTTTGAAACTTGACAAAATAAAGGAGTTCTGAGTTTTGTCTCTATGGTTTGTTTCCTCTTCCAGTAGCCCTAGGCACAGACTGTGGAAAAGCACTTTCATTGAGAGGGGTTGCCAAGCTTCTAAGAAATTACGAGTTTCCGAAATACCAGCAAATATTTTTTCACCCAATCTTGATGATACTTGGTGGTAATGATCAGTACACAAATTCCACTTGGCTCACCAAATTTTGTGCTTCTAGGTTGATCCATTCTTCTACAGTAGCAGTTTTTATAGTTAGGTTTCCCTCTGTTCTCTCATATATAGATAGATGAATTTGGAACTCTAAATCCAACATGGTTTGTAGTAGCTCCTTGAAACTTGAAAAAATAAAGGAGTTCTCAGTTTTGTCTCTATGGTTTGTTTCCTCTTCAAGTAGCCCTATGCACAGACTGTGGAAAAGCACTTTCATTGAGAGGGGTTGCCAAGCTTCTAAGAAATTACGAGTTTCCGAAATACCAGCAAAAATTTTTTCACCCAATCTTGATGATTCTTGATGGTAATGATCAGTACACAAGTCCCACTTGGCTCACCAAATTTTGTACTTCTAGGTTGAAGCGTTCGTCTACAGTAGCATTTTTTATATTTTGTTTCCCTCTGTTCTCTCCTATATAAATAGATGAATTTGGAACACTGAATCCAACATAGTTTATAGTAGCTCTTTGAAACTTGACAAAATAAAGGAGTTCTCAGTTTTGTCTCTATGGTTTGTTTCCTCTTCCAGTAGCCCTAGGCACAGACTGTGGAAAAGCACTTTCATTGAGAGGGATTGCCAAGCTTCTAAGAAATAACGAGTTTCCGAAATACCAGCAAATATTTTTTACCCAATCTTGATGATACTTGGTGGTAATGATCAGTACACAAATTCCACTTGGCTCACCAAATTTTGTGCTTCTAGGTTGATCCATTCTTCTACAGTAGCAGTTTTTATAGTTAGGTTTCCCTCTGTTCTCTCATATATAGATAGATGAATTTGGAACTCTAAATCCAACATGGTTTGTAGTAGCTCCTTGAAACTTGAAAAAATAAAGGAGTTCTCAGTTTTGTCTCTATGGTTTGTTTCCTCTTCAAGTAGCCCTAGGTACAGACTGTGGAAAAGCACTTTCATTGAGAGGGGTTGCCAAGCTTCTAAGAAATTACGATTTTCCGAAATACCAGCAAATATTTTTTCACCCAATCTTGATGATACTTGGTGGTAATGATCAGAACACAGGTCCCACTTGGCTCACCAAATTTTGTACTTCTAGGTTGAAGCGTTCGTCTACAGTAGCAGTTTTTATATTTAGGTATCCCTCTGTTCTCTCCTATATAAATAGATGAATTTGAAACTCTAAATCCAACATGGTTTATAGTAGGTTTTTGAAACTTGAAAAAATAAAGAGTTCTCAGTTTTGTCTCTATGGTTTGTTTTCTCTTCCAGTAGCCCTAGGTACTGACTGTGGAAAAGCACTTTCATTGAGAGGGGTTGCCAATCTTCTAAGAAATTACGAGTTTCCGAAATACCAGCAAATATTTTTTCACCCAATCTTGATGATACTTGGTGGTAATGATTAGTACACAAATCCCACATGGCTCACCAAATTTTGTTCTTCTAGGTTGAAGCGTTCGTCTACAGTAGCAGTATTTATATTTAGGTTTCCCTCTGTTCTCTCCTATATAGATAGATGATTTTGGAACTCTAAATCCAACATGGTTTGTAGTAGCTCTTTGAAACTTGACAAAATGAAGGAGTTCTCAGTTTTGTCTCTATGGTTTGTTTCCTCTTCAAGTAGCCCTAGGCACAGACTGTGGAAATGTACTTTCATTGAGATGGGTTGAGAAGCTTCTAAGAAATAACGAGTTTCCGAAATACCAGCAAATATTTTTTCACCCAATCTTGATGATACTTGGTGGTAATGATCAGGACACAAATCCCACTTGGCTCACCAAATTTTTTTCTTCTAGGTTGAAGCGTTCGTCTACAGTAGCAGTTTTTATATTTAGGTTTCCCTCTTCTCTCCTATATAAATAGATGAATTTGGAACTCTAAATCCAACATGGTTTATAGTAGCTATTTGAAACGTGACAAAATAAAGAAGTTCTCAGTTTTGTCTCTATGGTTTGTTTCCTCTTCCAGTAGCCCTAGACACAGACTGTGGAAATGTACTTTCATTGAGATGGGTTGAGAAGCTTCTAAGAAATAACGAGTTTCCGAAATACCAGCAAATATTTTTTCACCCAAACTTGATGATACTTGGTGGTAATGATCAGTACACAAATCATACTTAGCTCACCAAATTTTGTTCTTCTAGTTTGAAGCTTTCATCTACAGTAGCAGTTTTTATATTTAGTTTCCCTCTGTTCTCTCCTATATAGATAGATGAATTTGGAACTCTAAATCCAACATGGTTTGTAGTAGCTCTTTGAAACTTGATAAAATAAAAATTCTCAGTTTTGTCTCTATGGTTTGTTTCCTCTTCAAGTATTCCTAGGCACAGACTGTGGAAAGCACTTTCACTGAGATGGGTTGCCAAGCTTCTAAGAAATAACGAGTTTCCGAAATACCAGCAAATATTTTTTCACCCAATCTTGATGATACTTGGTGGTAATGATCAGTACAGAAATCCCACTTGGCTCACCAAATTTTGTTCTTCTAGGTTGATGCGTTCGTCTACAGTAGCAGTTTTTATAGTTAGGTTTCCTTCTGTTCTCTCATATATAGATAGTTGAATTTGGAATTCTAAATACAACATGGTTTGTAGTATCTCCTTGAAACTTGAAAAAATAAAGGAGTTCTCAGTTTTGTCTCTATGGTTTGTTTCCTCTTCAAGTAGCCCTATGCACAGACTGTGGAAAAGCACTTTCATTGAGAGGGGTTGCCAAGCTTCTACGAAATTCCGATTTTCCGAAATACCAGCAAAAATTTTTTCACCCAATCTTGATGATTCTTGATGGTAATGATCAGTACACAAGTCCCACTTGGCTCACCAAATTTTGTACTTCTAGGTTGAAGCGTTCGTCTACAGTAGCATTTTTTATATTTTGTTTCCCTCTGTTCTCTCCTATATAAATAGATGAATTTGGAACACTAAATCCAACATAGTTTATAGTAGCTCTTTGAAACTTGACAAAATAAAGGAGTTCTCAGTTTTGTCTCTATGGTTTGTTTCCTCTTCCAGTAGCCCTAGACACAGACTGTGGAAAAGCACTTTCATTGAGAGGGGTTGCCAAGCTTCTAAGAAATAACGAGTTTCCGAAATACCAGCAAATATTTTTTACCCAATCTTGATGATACTTGGTGGTAATGATCAGTACACAAATCCCACTTGGCTCACCAAATTTTGTTCTTCTAGGTTGAAGGGTTCGTCTACAGTAGCAGTTTTTATATTTAGGTTTCCCTCTGTTCTCTCTTATATAGATAGTTGATTTTGGAACTCTAAATCCAACATGGTTTGTAGTAGCTCTTTGAAACTTGAAAAATGAAGGAGTTCTCAGTTTTCTCTCTATGGTTTGTTTCCTCTTCAAGTAGCCCTAGGCACAGACTGTGGAAATGTACTTTCATTGAGATGAGTTGAGAAGCTTCTAAGAAATAACGAGTTTCCGAAATACGAGCAAATATTTTTTCACCCAAACTTGATGATACTTGGTGGTAATGATCGGTACACAAATCCCAATTGGCTCACCAAATTTTGTTCTTCTAGTTGAGGCTTTCGTCTACAGTAGCAGTTTTTATATTTAGTTTCCCTCTGTTCTCTCCTATATAGATACATGAATTTGGACCTCTAAATCCAACATGGTTGGTAGTAGCTCTTTGAAACTTGATAAAATAAAAAAGTTCTCAGTTTTGTCTCTATGGTTTGTTTCCTCTTCAAGTAGTCCTAGGCACAGACTGTGGAAAGCACTTTCACTGAGATGGGGTTGCCAAGCTTCTAAGAAATAACGAGTTTCCGAAATACCAGCAAATATTTTTTCACAGAATCTTGATGATACTTGGTGGTAATGATCAGTACACAAATCCCACAAGGCTCACCAAATTTTGTTCTTCTAGTTTGAGGCTTTCGTCTACAGTAGCAGTTTTTATATTTTGTTTCCCTCTGTTTTCTCCTATATAGATAGATGAATTTGGAACTCTAAATCCAACATGGTTTGTAGTAGCTCTTTGATACTTGGTAAAATAAAAAAGTTCTCAGTTTTGTCTCTATGGTTTGTTTCCTCTTCAAGTAGTCCTAGGCACAGACTGTGGAAAGCACTTTCACTGAGATGGGTTGAGAAGCTTCTAAGAAATAACGAGTTTCCGAAATACCAGCAAATATTTTTTCACCCAAACTTGATGATACTTGGTGGTAATGATCAGTACACAAATCCCACTTGGCTCACCAAATTTTGTACTTCTAGTTTGAAGCTTTCATATACAGTAGCAGTTTTTATATTTAGTTTCCCTCTGTTCTCTCCTATATAGATAGATAAATTTGGAACTCTAAATCCAACATGGTTTGTAGTAGCTCTTTGAAACTTGATAAAATAAAAATTCTCACTTTTGTGTCTATGGTTTGTTTCCTCTTCAAGTAGTCCTAGGCACAGACTGTGGAAAGCACTTTCACTGAGATGTGTTGCCAAGCTTCTAAGAAATAACGAGTTTCCGAAATACCAGCAAATATTTTTTCACCCAATCTTGTTGATACTTGGTGGTAATGATCAGTACACAAATCCCACTTGGCTCACCAAATTTTGTTCTTCTAGGTTGATGCGTTCGTCTACAGTAGCAGTTTTATAGTTAGGTTTCCCTCTGTTCTCTCATATATAGATAGTTGAATTTGGAACTCTAAGTACAACATGGTTTGTAGTATCTCCTTGAAACTTGAAAAAATAAAGGAGTTCTCAGTTTTGTCTCTATGGTTTGTTTCCTCTTCAAGTAGCCCTATGCACAGACTGTGGAAAAGCACTTTCATTGAGAGGGGTTGCCAAGCTTCTAAGAAATTCCGATTTTCCGAAATACCAGCAAAAATTTTTTCACCCAATCTTGATGATACTTGATGGTAATGATCAGTACACAAATCCCACTTGGCTCACCAAATTTTGTTCTTCTAGTTTGAGGCGTTCGTCTACAGTAGCAGTTTTTATATTTAGTTTCCCTCTGTTCTCTCCTATATAGATAGATGAATTTGGAACTCTAAATCCAACATGGTTTGTAGTAGCTCTTTGAAACTTGATAAAATAAAAAAGGTCTCAGTTTTGTCTCTATGGTTTGTTTCCTCTTCAAGTAGTCCTAGGCACAGACTGTGGAAAGCACTTTCACTGAGATGGGTTGCCAAGCTTCTAAGAAATAACGAGTTTCCGAAATACCAGCAAATATTTTTTCACCCAATCTTGATGATACTTGGTGGTAATGATCAGTACACAAATCCCACTTGGCTCACCAAATTTTGTTCTTCTAGGTTGATGCGTTCGTCTACAGTAGCAGTTTTTATAGTTAGGTTTCCCTCTGTTCTCTCATATATAGATAGATGAATTTGGAACTCAAAATCCAACATGGTTTGTAGTAGCTCCTTGAAACTTGAAAAAATAAAGGAGTTCTCAGTTTTGTCTCTATGGTTTGTTTCCTCTTCGAGTAGCCTTAGGCACAGACTGTGGAAAAGCACTTTCATTGAGAGGCGTTGACAAGCTTCTAAGAAATTACGAGTTTCCGAAATACCAGCAAATATTTTTTCACCCAATCTTGTTGATACTTGGTGGTAATGATCAGTACACAAATCCCACTTGGCTCACCAAATTTTGTACTTCTAGGTTGAAGCGTACGTCTACAGTAGCAGTTTTTATATTTAGGTTTCCCTCTGTTCTCTCCTATATAAATAGATGAATTTGGAACTCTAAATCCAACATGGTTTATAGTAGCTCTTTGAAACTTGACAAAATAAAGGAGTTCTGAGTTTTGTCTCTATGGTTTGTTTCCTCTTCAAGTCGCCCTAGGCACAGACTGTGGAAAAGCACTTTCATTGAGAGGGGTTGCCAAGCCTCTAAGAAATAACGAGTTTCTGAAATACCAGCAAATATTTTTTATCCCAATCTTGATGATACTTGGTGGTAATGATCAGTACACAGATCCCACTTGGCTCACCAAATTTTGTTCTTCTAGATTGAAGCGTTCGTCTACAGTAGCAGTTTTTATATTTAGGTTTCACTCTGTTCTCTCATATATAGATAGATGAATTTGGAACTCTAAATCCAACATGGTTTGTAGTAGCTCTTTGAAACTTGAAAAAATAAAGGAGTTCTGAGTTTTGTCTCTATGGTTTGTTTCCTCTTCAAGTAGCCCTAGGCACAGACTGTTGAAAACTACTTTCATTGAGAGGTGTTGCAAATCTTCTAAGAAATAAAGAGTTTCCGATATACCAGCAAATATTTTTTCACCCAATCTTGATGATACTTGGAGGTAATGATCAGTACACAGATCCCACTTGGCTCACCAAATTTTGTTCTTCTAGGTTGAAGCGTTCGTCTAGAGTAGCCGTTTATATATTTAGGTTTCACTGTTCTCTCATATATAGATAGATGAATTTGGAACTCTAAATCCAACATGGTTTGTAGTAGCTCCTTGAAACTTGAAAAAATAAAGGATTTCTCAGTTTTGTCTCTATGGATTGTTTCCTCTTCAATTAGCCCTAGGCACACACTGTGGAAAAGCACTTTCATTGAGAGGGGTTGCCAAGCTTCTAAGAAATAAGGAGTTTCCGAAATACCAGCAAATATTTTTTCACCCAATCTTGATGATACTTGTTGCTAATGATCAGTACACAAATCCCACTTGGCTCACCAAATTTTGTTCTTCTAGGTAGAAGCGTTCGTCTACAGTAGCAGTTTTTATATATAGGTTTCCCTCTGTTCTCTCCTATATAGATAGATGATTTTGGAACTCTATTTCCAACATGGTTTGTAGTAGCTCTTTGAAACTTGACAAAATGAAGGAGTTCTCAGATTTGTCTCTATGGTTTGTTTCCTCTTCAAGTAGCCCCAGGCACAGACTGTGGAAATATACTTTCATTGAGAGGCGTTGCCAAGCTTCTAAGAAATAACGAGTTTCCGAAATACCAGCAAATATTTTTTCACCCAAACTTGATGATACTTGGTGGTAATGATCAGGACACAAATCCCACTTGGCTCACCCAATTTTGTTCTTCTAGGTTGAAGCGTTCGTCTACAGTAGCAGTTTTTATATTTTGTTTCCCTCTGTTCTCTCCTATATAGATAGATGAATTTGGAACTCTAAATCCAACATGGTTTGTAGTAGCTCTTTGAAACTTGACAAAATGAAGGAGTTCTCAGTATTGTCTCTATGCTTTGTTTCCTCTTCAAGTAGCCGTAGGCACAGACTGTGGAAAAGCACTTTCATTGAGAGGGGTTGCCAAGCTTCTAAGAAATTACGAGTTTCCGAAATACCAGCAAATATTTTTTCACCCAATCTTGATGATACTTGGTGGTAATGATCAGTACACAAATTCCACTTGGCTCACCAAATTTTGTGCTTCTAGGTTGATCCATTCTTCTACAGTAGCAGTTTTTATATTTAGGTTTCACTCTGTTCTCTCATATATAGATAGATGAATTTGGAACTCTAAATCCAACATGGTTTGTAGTAGCTCCTTGAAACTTGAAAAAATAAAGGAGTTCTCAGTTTTGTCTCTATGGTTTGTTTCCTCTTCAAGTAGCCCTATGCACAGACTGTGGAAAAGCACTTTCATTGAGAGGGGTTGCCAAGCTTCTACGAAATTCCGATTTTCCGAAATACCAGCAAAAATTTTTTCACCCAATCTTGATGATTCTTGATGGTAATGATCAGTACACAAGTCCCACTTGGCTCACCAAATTTTGTACTTCTAGGTTGAAGCGTTCGTCTACAGTAGCATTTTTTATATTTTGTTTCCCTCTGTTCTCTCCTATATAAATAGATGAATTTGGAACACTAAATCCAACATAGTTTATAGTAGCTCTTTGAAACTTGACAAAATAAAGGAGTTCTCAGTTTTGTCTCTATGGTTTGTTTCCTCTTCCAGTAGCCCTAGGCACAGACTGTGGAAAAGCACTTTCATTGAGAGGGGTTGCCAAGCTTCTAAGAAATAACGAGTTTCCAAAATACCAGCAAATATTTTTTACCCAATCTTGATGATACTTGGTGGTAATGATCAGTACACAAATTCCACTTGGCTCACCAAATTTTGTGCTTCTAGGTTGATCCATTCTTCTACAGTAGCAGTTTTTATAGTTAGGTTTCCCTCTGTTCTCTCATATATAGATAGATGAATTTGGAACTCTAAATCCAACATGGTTTGTAGTAGCTCCTTGAAACTTGAAAAAATAAAGGAGTTCTCAGTTTTGTCTCTATGGTTTGTTTCCTCTTCAAGTAGCCCTAGGTACAGACTGTGGAAAAGCACTTTCATTGAGCGGGGTTGCCAAGCTTATAAGAAATTACGATTTTCCGAAATACCAGCAAATATTTTTTCACCCAATCTTGATGATACTTGGTGGTAATGATCAGAACACAGATCCCACTTGGCTCACCAAATTTTGTACTTCTAGGTTGAAGCGTTCGTCTACAGTAGCAGTTTTTATATTTAGGTTTCCCTCTGTTCTCTCCTATATAAATAGATGAATTTGGAACTCTAAATCCAACATGGTTTATAGTAGGTTTTTGAAACTTGAAAAAATAAAGAGTTCTCAGTTTTGTCTCTATGGTTTGTTTTCTCTTCCAGTAGCCCTAGGTACTGACTGTGGAAAAGCACTTTCATTGAGAGGGGTTGCCAATCTTCTAAGAAATTACGAGTTTCCGAAATACCAGCAAATATTTTTTCACCCAATCTTGATGATACTTGGTGGTAATGATTAGTACACAAATCCCACATGGCTCACCAAATTTTGTTCTTCTAGGTTGAAGCGTTCGTCTACAGTAGCAGTATTTATATTTAGGTTTCCCTCTGTTCTCTCCTATATAGATAGATGATTTTGGAACTCTAAATCCAACATGGTTTGTAGTAGCTCTTTGAAACTTGACAAAATGAAGGAGTTCTCAGTTTTGTCTCTATGGTTTGTTTCCTCTTCAAGTAGCCCTAGGCACAGACTGTGGAAATGTACATTCATTGAGATGGGTTGAGAAGCTTCTAAGAAATAACGAGTTTCCGAAATACCAGCAAATATTTTTTCACCCAATCTTGATGATACTTGTGGTAATGATCAGGACACAAATCCCACTTGGCTCACCAAATTTTTTTCTTCTAGGTTGAAGCGTTCGTCTACAGTAGCAGTTTTTATATTTAGGTTTCCCTCTTCTCTCCTATATAAATAGATGAATTTGGAACTCTAAATCCAACATGGTTTATAGTAGCTATTTGAAACGTGACAAAATAAAGAAGTTCTCAGTTTTGTCTCTATGGTTTGTTTCCTCTTCCAGTAGCCCTAGACACAGACTGTGGAAATGTACTTTCATTGAGATGGGTTGAGAAGCTTCTAAGAAATAACGAGTTTCCGAAATACCAGCAAATATTTTTTCACCCAAACTTGATGATACTTGGTGGTAATGATCAGTACACAAATCCCACTTAGCTCACCAAATTTTGTTCTTCTAGTTTGAAGCTTTCATCTACAGTAGCAGTTTTTATATTTAGTTTCCCTCTGTTCTCTCCTATATAGATAGATGAATTTGGAACTCTAAATCCAACATGGTTTGTAGTAGCTCTTTGAAACTTGATAAAATAAAAATTCTCAGTTTTGTCTCTATGGTTTGTTTCCTCTTCAAGTATTCCTAGGCACAGACTGTGGAAAGCACTTTCACTGAGATGGGTTGCCAAGCTTCTAAGAAATAACGAGTTTCCGAAATACCAGCAAATATTTTTTCACCCAATCTTGATGATACTTGGTGGTAATGATCAGTACACAAATCCCACTTGGCTCAAAAAATTTTGTTCTTCTAGGTTGATGCGTTCGTCTACAGTAGCAGTTTTTATAGTTAGGTTTCCCTCTGTTCTCTCATATATAGATAGATGAATTTGGAACTCAAAATCCAACATGGTTTGTAGTAGCTCCTTGAAACTTGAAAAATAAAGGAGTTCTCAGTTTTGTCTCTATGGTTTGTTTCCTCTTCGAGTAGCCTTAGGCACAGACTGTGGAAAAGCACTTTCATTGAGAGGCGTTGCCAAGCTTCTAAGAAATTACGAGTTTCCGAAATACCAGCAAATATTTTTTCACCCAATCTTGATGATACTTGGTGGTAATGATCAGTACACAAATCCCACTTGGCTCACCAAATTTTGTACTTCTAGGTTGAAGCGTACGTCTACAGTAGCAGTTTTTATATTTAGGTTTCCCTCTGTTCTCTCCTATATAAATAGATGAATTTGGAACTCTAAATCCAACATGGTTTATAGTAGCTCTTTGAAACTTGACAAAATAAAGGACTTCTCAGTTTTGTCTCTATGGTTTGTTTCCTCTTCCAGTAGCCCTAGGCACAGACTGTGGAAAAGCACTTTCATTGAGAGGGGTTGCCAAGCTTCTAAGAAATAACGAGTTTCCGAAATACCAGCAAATATTTTTTACCCAATCTTGATGATACTTGTTGCTAATGATCAGTACACAAATCCCACTTGGCTCACCAAATTTTGTTCTTCTAGGTTGAAGCGTTCGTCTACAGTAGCAGTTTTTATATTTAGGTTTCCCTCTGTTCTCTCCTATATAGATAGATGAATTTGGAACTCTAAATCCAACATGGTTTGTAGTAGCTCTTTGAAACTTGACAAAATGAAGGAGTTCCCAGTTTTGTCTCTATGGTTTGTTTCCTCTTCAAGTAGCCCTAGGCACAGACTGTGGAAGTGTACTTTCATTGAGATGGGTTGAGAAGCTTCTAAGAAATAACGAGTTTCCGAAATACCAGCAAATATTTTTTCACCCAAACTTGATGATACTTGGTGGTAATGATCAGGACACAAATCCCACTTGGCTCACCAAATTTTGTTCTTCAATTTGAAGCTTTCGTCTACAGTAGCAGTTTTTATATTTAGGTTTCCCTCTGTTCTCTCCTATATAGATAGATGAATTTGGAACTCTAAATCCAACATGGTTTGTAGTAGCTCTTTGAAACTTGACAAAATGAAGGAGTTCCCAGTTTTGTCTCTATGCTTTGTTTCCTCTTCAAGTAGCCGTAGGCACAGACTGTGGAAAAGCACTTTCATTGAGAGGGGTTGCCAAGCTTCTAAGAAATTACGAGTTTCCGAAATACCAGCAAATATTTTTTCACCCAATCTTGATGATACTTGGTGGTAATGATCAGTACACAAATCCCACTTGGCTCACCAAATTTTGTGCTTCTAGGTTGATCCGTTCTTCTACAGTAGCAGTTTTTATAGTTAGGTTTCCCTCTGTTCTCTCATATATAGATAGATGAATTGGGAACTCTAAATCCAACATGGTTTGTAGTAGCTCTTTGAAACTTGAAAAAATAAAGGAGTTCTCAGTTTTGTCTCTATGGTTTGTTTCCTCTTCAAGTAGCCCTAGGCACAGACTGTGGAAAAGCACTTTCATTGAGAGGGGTTGCCAAGCTTCTAAGAAATTACGATTTTCCGAAATACCAGCAAATATTTTTTCACCCAATCTTGATGATACTTGGTGGTAATGATCAGAACACAAATCCCACTTGGCTCACCAAATTTTGTACTTCTAGGTTGAAGCGTTCGTCTACAGTAGCAGTTTTTATATTTAGGTTTCCCTCTGTTCTCTCCTATATAAATAGATGAATTTGGAACTCTAAATCCAACATGGTTTATAGTAGGTCTTTGAAACTTGAAAAAATAAAGAGTTCTCAGTTTTGTCTCTACGGATTGTTTCCTCTTCCAGTAGCCCTAGGTACTGACTGTAGAAAACACTTTCATTGAGAGGGGTTGCCAATCTTCTAAGAAATTCCGATTTTCCGAAATACCAGCAAAAATTTTTTCACCCAATCTTGATGATACTTGATGGTAATGATCAGTACACAAATCCCACTTGGCTCACCAAATTTTGTTCTTCTAGTTTGAGGCTTTCGTCTACAGTAGCAGTTTTTATATTTAGTTTCACTCTGTTCTCTCCTATATAGATAGATGAATTTGGAACTCTAAATCCAACATGGTTTGTAGTAGCTCTTTGAAACTTGATAAAATAAAAAAGTTCTCAGTTTTGTCTCTATGGTTTGTTTCCTCTTCAAGTAGTCCTAGGCACAGACTGTGGAAAGCACTTTCACTGAGATGGGTTGCCAAGCTTCTAAGAAATAACGAGTTTCCGAAATACCAGCAAATATTTTTTCACCCAATCTTGATGATACTTGGTGGTAATGATCAGTACACAAATCCCACTTGGCTCACCAAATTTTGTTCTTCTAGGTTGATGCGTTCGTCTACAGTAGCAGTTTTTATAGTTAGGTTTCCCTCTGTTCTCTCATATATAGATAGATGAATTTGGAACTCAAAATCAAACATGGTTTGTAGTAGCTCCTTGAAACTTGAAAAAATAAAGGAGTTCTCAGTTTTGTCTCTATGGTTTGTTTCCTCTTCGAGTAGCCTTAGGCACAGACTGTGGAAAAGCACTTTCATTGAGAGGCGTTGCCAAGCTTCTAAGAAATTACGAGTTTCCGAAATACCAGCAAATATTTTTTCACCCAATCTTGATGATACTTGGTGGTAATGATCAGTACACAAATCCCACTTGGCTCACCAAATTTTGTACTTCTAGGTTGAAGCGTACGTCTACAGTAGCAGTTTTTATATTTAGGTTTCCCTCTGTTCTCTCCTATATAAATAGATGAATTTGGAACTCTAAATCTAACATGGTTTATAGTAGCTCTTTGAAACTTGACAAAATAAAGGACTTCTCAGTTTTGTCTCTATGGTTTGTTTCCTCTTCCAGTAGCCCTAGGCACAGCCTGTGGAAAGGTACTTTCATTGAGAGGGGTTGCCAAGCTACTAAGAAATAACGAGTTTCCGAAATACCAGCAAATATTTTTTACCCAATCTTGATGATACTTGTTGCTAATGATCAGTACACAAATCCCACTTGGCTCACCAAATTTTGTTCTTCTAGGTTGAAGCGTTCGTCTACAGTATCATTTTTTAAATTAGGTTTCCCTCTGTTCTCTCCTATATAGATAGATGAATTTGGAACTCTAAATCCAACATGGTTTGTAGTAGCTCTTTGAAACTTGACAAAATGAAGGAGTTCCCAGTTTTGTCTCTATGGTTTGTTTCCTCTTCAAGTAGCCCTAGGCACAGACTGTGGAAGTGTACTTTCATTGAGATGGGTTGAGAAGCTTCTAAGAAATAACGAGTTTCCGAAATACCAGCAAATATTTTTTCACCCAAACTTGATGATACTTGGTGGTAATGATCAGGACACAAATCCCACTTGGCTCACCAAATTTTGTTCTTCAATTTGAAGCTTTCGTCTACAGTAGCAGTTTTTATATTTAGGTTTCCCTCTGTTCTCTCCTATATAGATAGATGAATTTGGAACTCTAAATCCAACATGGTTTGTAGTAGCTCTTTGAAACTTGACAAAATGATGGAGTTCCCAGTTTTGTCTCTATGCTTTGTTTCCTCTTCAAGTAGCCGTAGGCACAGACTGTGGAAAAGCACTTTCATTGAGAGGGGTTGCCAAGCTACTAAGAAATTACGAGTTTCCGAAATACCAGCAAATATTTTTTCACCCAATCTTGATGATACTTGGTGGTAATGATCAGTACACAAATCCCACTTGGCTCACCAAATTTTGTGCTTCTAGGTTGATCCGTTCTTCTACAGTAGCAGTTTTTATAGTTAGGTTTCCCTCTGTTCTCTCATATATAGATAGATGAATTGGGAACTCTAAGTCCAACATGATTTGTAGTAGATCCTTGAAACTTGAAAAAATAAAGGAGTTCTCAGTTTTGTCTCTATGGTTTGTTTCCTCTTCAAGTAGCCCTAGGCACAGACTGTGGAAAAGCACTTTCATTGAGAGGGTTTGCCAAGCTTCTAAGAAATTACGATTTTCCGAAATACCAGCAAATATTTTTTCACCCAATCTTGATGATACTTGGTGGTAATGATCAGAACACAAATCCCACTTGGCTCACCAAATTTTGTACTTCTAGGTTGAAGCGTTCGTCTACAGTAGCAGTTTTTATATTTAGGTTTCCCTCTGTTCTCTCCTATATAAATAGATGAATTTGGAACTCTAAATCCAACATGGTTTATAGTAGGTCTTTGAAACTTGAAAAAATAAAGAGTTCTCAGTTTTGTCTCTACGGATTGTTTCCTCTTCCAGTAGCCCTAGGTACTGACTGTAGAAAACACTTTCATTGAGAGGGGTTGCCAATCTTCTAAGAAATTCCGATTTTCCGAAATACCAGCAAAAATTTTTTCACCCAATCTTGATGATACTTGATGGTAATGATCAGTACACAAATCCCACTTGGCTCACCAAATTTTGTTCTTCTAGTTTGAGGCTTTCGTCTACAGTAGCAGTTTTTATATTTAGTTTCCCTCTGTTCTCTCCTATATAGATAGATGAATTTGGAACTCTAAATCCAACATGGTTTGTAGTAGCTCTTTGAAACTTGATAAAATAAAAAAGTTCTCAGTTTTGTCTCTATGGTTTGTTTCCTCTTCAAGTAGTCCTAGGCACAGACTGTGGAAAGCACTTTCACTGAGATGGGTTGCCAAGCTTCTAAGAAATAACGAGTTTCCGAAATACCAGCAAATATTTTTTCACCCAATCTTGATGATACTTGGTGGTAATGATCAGTACACAAATCCCACTTGGCTCACCAAATTTTGTTCTTCTAGGTTGATGCGTTCGTCTACAGTAGCAGTTTTTATAGTTAGGTTTCCCTCTGTTCTCTCATATATAGATAGATGAATTTGGAACTCAAAATCAAACATGGTTTGTAGTAGCTCCTTGAAACTTGAAAAAATAAAGGAGTTCTCAGTTTTGTCTCTATGGTTTGTTTCCTCTTCGAGTAGCCTTAGGCACAGACTGTGGAAAAGCACTTTCATTGAGAGGCGTTGCCAAGCTTCTAAGAAATTACGAGTTTCCGAAATACCAGCAAATATTTTTTCACCCAATCTTGATGATACTTGGTGGTAATGATCAGTACACAAATCCCACTTGGCTCACCAAATTTTGTACTTCTAGGTTGAAGCGTACGTCTACAGTAGCAGTTTTTATATTTAGATTTCCCTCTATTCTCTCCTATATAAATAGATGAATTTGGAACTCTAAATCTAACATGGTTTATAGTAGCTCTTTGAAACTTGACAAAATAAAGGACTTCTCAGTTTTGTCTCTATGGTTTGTTTCCTCTTCCAGTAGCCCTAGGCACAGCCTGTGGAAAGGTACTTTCATTGAGAGGGGTTGCCAAGCTACTAAGAAATAACGAGTTTCCGAAATACCAGCAAATATTTTTTACCCAATCTTGATGATACTTGTTGCTAATGATCAGTACACAAATCCCACTTGGCTCACCAAATTTTTTTCTTCTAGGTTGAAGCGTTCGTCTACAGTATCATTTTTTAAATTAGGTTTCCCTCTGTTCTCTCCTATATAGATAGATGAATTTGGAACTCTAAATCCAACATGGTTTGTAGTAGCTCTTTGAAACTTGACAAAATGAAGGAGTTCCCAGTTTTGTCTCTATGGTTTGTTTCCTCTTCAAGTAGCCCTAGGCACAGACTGTGGAAGTGTACTTTCATTGAGATGGGTTGAGAAGCTTCTAAGAAATAACGAGTTTCCGAAATACCAGCAAATATTTTTTCACCCAAACTTGATGATACTTGGTGGTAATGATCAGGACACAAATCCCACTTGGCTCACCAAATTTTGTTCTTCAATTTGAAGCTTTCGTCTACAGTAGCAGTTTTTATATTTAGGTTTCCCTCTGTTCTCTCCTATATAGATAGATGAATTTGGAACTCTAAATCCAACATGGTTTGTAGTAGCTCTTTGAAACTTGACAAAATGATGGAGTTCCCAGTTTTGTCTCTATGCTTTGTTTCCTCTTCAAGTAGCCGTAGGCACAGACTGTGGAAAAGCACTTTCATTGAGAGGGGTTGCCAAGCTACTAAGAAATTACGAGTTTCCGAAATACCAGCAAATATTTTTTCACCCAATCTTGATGATACTTGGTGGTAATGATCAGTACACAAATCCCACTTGGCTCACCAAATTTTGTGCTTCTAGGTTGATCCGTTCTTCTACAGTAGCAGTTTTTATAGTTAGGTTTCCCTCTGTTCTCTCATATATAGATAGATGAATTGGGAACTCTAAGTCCAACATGATTTGTAGTAGATCCTTGAAACTTGAAAAAATAAAGGAGTTCTCAGTTTTGTCTCTATGGTTTGTTTCCTCTTCAAGTAGCCCTAGGCACAGACTGTGGAAAAGCACTTTCATTGAGAGGGTTTGCCAAGCTTCTAAGAAATTACGATTTTCCGAAATACCAGCAAATATTTTTTCACCCAATCTTGATGATACTTGGTGGTAATGATCAGAACACAAATCCCACTTGGCTCACCAAATTTTGTACTTCTAGGTTGAAGCGTTCGTCTACAGTAGCAGTTTTTATATTTAGGTTTCCCTCTGTTCTCTCCTATATAAATAGATGAATTTGGAACTCTAAATCCAACATGGTTTATAGTAGGTCTTTGAAACTTGAAAAAATAAAGAGTTCTCAGTTTTGTCTCTACGGATTGTTTCCTCTTCCAGTAGCCCTAGGTACTGACTGTGGAAAACACTTTCATTGAGAGGGGTTGCCAATCTTCTAAGAAATTACGAGTTTCCGAAATACCAGCAAATATTTTTTCACCCAATCTTGATGATACTTGGTGGTAATGATCAGTACACAAATCCCACTTGGCTCACCAAATTTTGTTCTTCTAGTTTGAAGCGTTCGTCTACAGTAGCAGTATAAATATTTAGGTTTCCCTCTGTTCTCTCCTATATAGATAGATGATTTTGGAACTCTAAATCCAACATGGTTTTTAGTAGCTCTTTGAAACTTGACAAAATGAAGGAGTTCTCAGTTTTATCTCTATGGTGTGTTTCCTCTTCAAGTAGCCCTAGGCACAGACTGTGGAAATGTACTTTCATTGAGATGGGTTGAGAAGCTTCTAAGAAATAACGAGTTTCCGAAATACCAGCAAATATTTTTTCACCCAATCTTGATGATACTTGGTGGTAATGATCAGGACACAAATCCCACTTGGCTCACCAAATTTTGTTCTTCTAGGTTGAAGCGTTCGTCTACAGTAGCAGTTTTTATTTTTATGTTTCCATCTTCTCTCCTATATAAATAGATGAATTTGGAACTCTAAATCCAACATGGTTTATAGTAGCTCTTTGAAACGTGAAAAAATAAAGGAGTTCTCAGTTTTGTCTCTATGGTTTTTTTCCTGTTCAAGTAGCCCTAGTCACAGACTGTGGAAAAGCACTTTCATTGAGAGGGGTTGCCAAGGTTCTAAGAAATTACGAGTTTCCGAAATACAAGCAAATATTTTTTCAGCAATCTTGATGATACTTGGTGGTAATGATCAGTACACAATACCCACTTGGTTCACCAAATTTTGTTCTTCTAGTTTGAAGCTTTCGTCTAAAGTAGCAGTTTATATATTTAGGTTTCCCTCTGTTCTCTCCTATTTAGATAGATGAATTTTGAACTCTAAATCCAACATGGTTTGAGTAGCTCTTTGAAACTTAACAAAATAAATGAGTTCTCAGTTTTGTCTCTATGGTTTGTTTCCTCTTCAAGTAGCCCTAGGCACAGACTGTGGAAAAGCACTTTCATTGAGAGGTGTTGCCAAGCTTCTAAGAAATTACGATTTTCCGAAATACCAGCAAATATTTTTTCACCCAATCTTGATGATACTTGTTGCTAATGATCAGTACACAAATCCCACTTGGCTCACCAAATTTTGTTTTTCTAGGTTGATGCATTCGTCTACAGTAGCAGTTTTTATAGTGAGGTTTCCCTCTGTTCTCTCATATATAGATAGATGAATTTGGAACTCTAAATCCAACATGGTTTGTAGTAGCTCCTTGAAACTTGAAAAAATAAAGGAGTTCTCAGTTTTGTCTCTATGGTTTGTTTCCTCTTCAAGTAGCCTTTGGCACAGACTGTGGAAACGCACTTTCATTGAGAGGGGTTGCCAAGCTTCTAAGACATTACGAGTTTCCGAAATACCAGCAAATATTTTTTCACCCAATCTTGATGATACTTGGTGGTAATGATCAGCACACAAATCCCACTTGGCTCACCAAATTTTGTTCTTCTAGGTTGAAGCGTTCGTCTACAGTAGCAGTTTTTATTTTTATGTTTCCCTCTTCTCTCCTATATAAATAGATGAATTTGGAACTCTAAATCCAACATGGTTTATAGTAGCTCTTTGAAACGTGACAAAATAAAGGAGTTCTCAGTTTTGTCTCTATGGTTTGTTTCCTCTTCCAGTAGCCCTAGACACAGACTGTGGAATTGTACTTTCATTGAGATGGGTTGAGAAGCTTCTAAGAAATAACGAGTTTCCGAAATACCAGCAAATATTTTTTCACCCAAACTTGATGATACTTGGTGGTAATGATCAGTACACAAATCCCACTTGGCTCACCAAATTTTGTTCTTCTAGTTTGAAGCTTTCATCTACAGTAGCAGTTTTTATATTTAGTTTCCCTCTGTTCTCTCCTATATAGATAGTTGAATTTGGAACTCTAAATCCAACATGGTTTGTAGTAGCTCTTTGAAAGTTGATGAAATAAAAATTCTCAGTTTTGTCTCTATGGTTTGTTTCCTCTTCCAGTAGCCCTAGACACAGACTGTGGGAAGCACTTTCACTGAGATGGGTAGCCAAGCTTCTAAGAAATAACGAGTTTCCGAAATACCAGCAAATATTTTTTCACCCAATCTTGATGATACTTGGTGGTAATGATCAGTACACAAATCCCACTTGGCTGACCAAATTATGTTCTTCTAGGTTGATGCGTTCGTCTACAGTAGCAGTTTTTATAGTTAGGTTTCCCTCTGTTCTCTCATATATACGTAGTGAATTTGGAACTCTAAATACAACATGGTTTGTAGTATCTCCTTGAAACTTGAAAAAATAAAGGAGTTCTCAGTTTTGTCTCTGTGGTTTGTTTCCTCTTCAAGTAGCCCTATGCACAGACTGTGGAAAAGCACTTTCATTGAGAGGGGTTGCCTAGCTTCTACGAAATTCCGATTTTTCGAAATACCAGCAAAAAATTTTTCACCCAATCTTGATGATTCTTGATGGTAATGATCAGTACACAAATCCCACTTGGCTCACCAAATTTTGTTCTTCTAGTTTGAGGCTTTCGTCTACAGTAGCAGTTTTTATATTTTGTTTCCCTCTGTTTTCTCCTATATAGATAGATGAATTTGGAACTCTAAATCCAACATGGTTTGTAGTAGCTCTTTGAAACTTGGTAAAATAAAAAAGTTCTCAGTTTTGTCTCTATGGTTTGTTTCCTCTTCAAGTAGTCCTAGGCACAGACTGTGGAAAGCACTTTCACTGAGATGGGTTGCCAAGCTTCTAAGAAATAACGAGTTTCCGAAATACCAGCAAATATTTTTTCACCCAATCTTGATGATACTTGTTGCTAATGATCAGTACACAAATCCCACTTGGCTCACCAAATTTTGTTCTTCTAGGTTGATGCATTCGTCTACAGTAGCAGTTTTTATAGTGAGGTTTCCCTCTGTTCTCTCATATATAGATAGATGAATTTGGAACTCTAAATCCAACATGGTTTGTAGTAGCTCCTTGAAACTTGAAAAAATAAAGGAGTTCTCAGTTTTGTCTCTATGGTTTGTTTCCTCTTCAAGTAGCCTTTGGCACAGACTGTGGAAACGCACTTTCATTGAGAGGGGTTGCCAAGCTTCTAAGACATTACGAGTTTCCGAAATACCAGCAAATATTTTTTCACCCAATCTTGATGATACTTGGTGGTAATGATCAGCACACAAATCCCACTTGGCTCACCAAATTTTGTTCTTCTAGGTTGAAGCGTTCGTCTACAGTAGCAGTTTTTATATTTAGGTTTCCCTCTGTTCTCTCCTATATAGATAGATGAATTTGGAACTCTAAATCCAACATGGTTTGTAGTAGCTCTTTGAAACTTGACAAAATGAAGGAGTTCTCAGTTTTCTCTCTATGGTTTGTTTCCTCTTCAAGTAGCCCTAGGCACAGACTGTGGAAATGTACTTTCATTGAGATGAGTTGAGAATCTTCTAAGAAATAACGAGTTTCCGAAATACCAGCAAATATTTTTTCACCCAAACTTGATGATACATGGTGGTAATGATTAGTACACAAATCCCAATTGGCTCACCAAATTTTGTTCTTCTAGGTTGAAGCGTTCGTCTACAGTAGCAGTTTTTATATTTAGGTTTCCCTCTTCTCTCCTATATAAATAGATGAATTTGGAACTCTAAATCCAACATGGTTTATAGTAGCTCTTTGAAACTTGACAAAATAAAGGAGTTCTCAGTTTTGTCTCTATGGTTTGTTTCCTCTTCCAGTAGCCCTAGACACAGACTGTGGAAATGTACTTTCATTGAGATGGGTTGAGAAGCTTCTAAGAAATAACGAGTTTCCGAAATACCAGCAAATATTTTTTCACCCAAACTTCATGATACTTGGTGGTAATGATCAGTACACAAATCCCACTTGGCTCACCAAATTTTGTTCTTCTAGTTTGAAGCTTTCATCTACAGTAGCAGTTTTTATATTTAGTTTCCCTCTGTTCTCTCCTATATAGATAGTTGAATTTGGAACTCTAAATCCAACATGGTTTGTAGTAGCTCTTTGAAAGTTGATGAAATAAAAATTCTCAGTTTTGTCTCTATGGTTTGTTTCCTCTTCCAGTAGCCCTAGACACAGACTGTGGGAAGCACTTTCACTGAGATGGGTAGCCAAGCTTCTAAGAAATAACGAGTTTCCGAAATACCAGCAAATATTTTTTCACCCAATCTTGATGATACTTGGTGGTAATGATCAGTACACAAATCCCACTTGGCTGACCAAATTATGTTCTTCTAGGTTGATGCGTTCGTCTACAGTAGCAGTTTTTATAGTTAGGTTTCCCTCTGTTCTCTCATATATACGTAGTGAATTTGGAACTCTAAATACAACATGGTTTGTAGTATCTCCTTGAAACTTGAAAAAATAAAGGAGTTCTCAGTTTTGTCTCTGTGGTTTGTTTCCTCTTCAAGTAGCCCTATGCACAGACTGTGGAAAAGCACTTTCATTGAGAGGGGTTGCCTAGCTTCTACGAAATTCCGATTTTTCGAAATACCAGCAAAAAATTTTTCACCCAATCTTGATGATTCTTGATGGTAATGATCAGTACACAAATCCCACTTGGCTCACCAAATTTTGTTCTTCTAGTTTGAGGCTTTCGTCTACAGTAGCAGTTTTTATATTTTGTTTCCCTCTGTTTTCTCCTATATAGATAGATGAATTTGGAACTCTAAATCCAACATGGTTTGTAGTAGCTCTTTGAAACTTGGTAAAATAAAAAAGTTCTCAGTTTTGTCTCTATGGTTTGTTTCCTCTTCAAGTAGTCCTAGGCACAGACTGTGGAAAGCACTTTCACTGAGATGGGTTGCCAAGCTTCTAAGAAATAACGAGTTTCCGAAATACCAGCAAATATTTTTTCACCCAATCTTGATGATACTTGTTGCTAATGATCAGTACACAAATCCCACTTGGCTCACCAAATTTTGTTCTTCTAGGTTGATGCATTCGTCTACAGTAGCAGTTTTTATAGTGAGGTTTCCCTCTGTTCTCTCATATATAGATAGATGAATTTGGAACTCTAAATCCAACATGGTTTGTAGTAGCTCCTTGAAACTTGAAAAAATAAAGGAGTTCTCAGTTTTGTCTCTATGGTTTGTTTCCTCTTCAAGTAGCCTTTGGCACAGACTGTGGAAACGCACTTTCATTGAGAGGGGTTGCCAAGCTTCTAAGACATTACGAGTTTCCGAAATACCAGCAAATATTTTTTCACCCAATCTTGATGATACTTGGTGGTAATGATCAGCACACAAATCCCACTTGGCTCACCAAATTTTGTTCTTCTAGGTTGAAGCGTTCGTCTACAGTAGCAGTTTTTATATTTAGGTTTCCCTCTGTTCTCTCCTATATAGATAGATGAATTTGGAACTCTAAATCCAACATGGTTTGTAGTAGCTCTTTGAAACTTGACAAAATGAAGGAGTTCTCAGTTTTCTCTCTATGGTTTGTTTCCTCTTCAAGTAGCCCTAGGCACAGACTGTGGAAATGTACTTTCATTGAGATGAGTTGAGAATCTTCTAAGAAATAACGAGTTTCCGAAATACCAGCAAATATTTTTTCACCCAAACTTGATGATACATGGTGGTAATGATTAGTACACAAATCCCAATTGGCTCACCAAATTTTGTTCTTCTAGGTTGAAGCGTTCGTCTACAGTAGCAGTTTTTATATTTAGGTTTCCCTCTTCTCTCCTATATAAATAGATGAATTTGGAACTCTAAATCCAACATGGTTTATAGTAGCTCTTTGAAACTTGACAAAATAAAGGAGTTCTCAGTTTTGTCTCTATGGTTTGTTTCCTCTTCCAGTAGCCCTAGACACAGACTGTGGAAATGTACTTTCATTGAGATGGGTTGAGAAGCTTCTAAGAAATAACGAGTTTCCGAAATACCAGCAAATATTTTTTCACCCAAACTTCATGATACTTGGTGGTAATGATCAGTACACAAATCCCACTTGGCTCACCAAATTTTGTTCTTCTAGTTTGAAGCTTTCATCTACAGTAGCAGTTTTTATATTTAGTTTCCCTCTGTTCTCTCCTATATAGATAGATGAATTTGGAACTCTAAATCCAACATGGTTTGTAGTAGC